>NW_009736800.1:75838-133403 GCF_000703405.1 Apaloderma vittatum | reverse complement strand
TCCGACTCCTCCACGGGCAGGGCACGCTGCCTGTGCCTATCTCTGGAGACCACGTATCCTCCGCAATGACACAATAGTGCCCACTGTAGTAAGGTATTTGTTGTTTAACTTCAGGCTTTTGTTGCTAATGCCTAGTAAAGACATACAAACAGAAACTAATTTGGGCTTTCAGGGGCATTGTTAAATGTTTGAGGAGGGGGATTCCTGGTTTCTCTACTAGTGGCAGGAGGCTGCTTGGAACTCGTGCAGGGGAGTGATGAGCATGTAGCTAATAGTTTGTCTTTCCCTTAAAGGTGCATGGCTCCTGCTAATGGAGTAATAAGAGCAGTTAGCAGTGTAGTACATGAGTATGCCAGGTGGGGTGACCTATCTTGGTGACTCGTAAGTCAGGATGTGTGAGGAGCTGGTGTCCTGGTGAAACCAGTGTGCTTGCAGAGTTAATGTTTGACAGTACTGTGCGTCAGGTGACCTCTTGCTGTTTAGAAGTCAAGTCATGCATGGAGTTAACCAAAGGAAGAAGTTAGATGAAGGGGTGGGGTGGGGTGAGATACCTAGCCAACAGGCAAAGCAAACAAATGATGAATGAGAGTTAAAACAACACTTCAGGTTGTGACTAGAAGGGAAACTCTTCTGAGAAGCCATCTCCGATCTCTGATTGTCTTGCTGTTTTTGAGTGAGGGAATTGTGAGCACAATGAGAACTGTGCAAGATCAATAGAAAAACATGTTCACCTTGGATCTTGCTATTTCTGCTGTGCAAGCAAACAGCATTTCACATGACTGCCGAGAAGGAAAAGCTAATTAAAGAACAACTAATTGGCCTAAGTTCATCTCTATCTAATAGTCGACAGCAGAGCAGTGAATCTGGAGAGAAAAGCTCTGGAGGGATGGAGTGACTTGTCCAAGCTTAAAATAAACCCAGACTTGAAATCAGCACTTGTAATTCCCAGCAGAAGAAGCCTGCCCAGCTGACCAAAAAAATCCATTGCTTGTGTTGCTGGCAGAGATCCTCAGCTCAGAGCACAATACAAATGCATGGTTTTAAAGAAATTATTCTGTAAAGCTTGTCTTGGTGCTTATATGTGAGCAGTGGTGACTTAGAGGGGAGTGAAGCAAACCAAAGTTGGGGGAGATGCAAGTGGTGCACAGGCAGGGAATCTGGACAGTCAGATGCCAGCGAGAGGGTTGTGTTTAGCTGCTGGGATATGCCTGGCAGCATTTTCTTTCATTGTGAGGGTGGGGGCTGAGCTTGTCCTTGGAGAGAATTCAGCTGCTGTAGTCACAGTGCATTTGAGAGGGTTGAGAGCAGTCTTCTGTATTTGTTGGTACCTCTGCTCAGCATAGCCCTTTTCTGCAGGTTTCTCCCCCAGCTTTCCTCTTTTTGGAAAGATACAGTCCCTGCACAACGTGGTTTTAAGATCAGGCCTTGAAGATGCTTAAAGTGCAACAGGGATGTCATCCTGGAGCTGCATCTGAACTCTGTAGAATAAAGGCAAGGTAGAAACGTGCAGTTAGTGTTCTAATGGCAACTGTGTGTGTGACTGAAGTGAGGGACCTAACTCATCCCTGGTATCCCTTTTTTAAGGGATAGTCCTGGCAGGATAAGTTGGTGTCAGAAATGCTGCTGTCACTTCCTCCTGCCCCTTGGAAGCAGCTTCCTACTCCAAACTAGGGAAGCTCAAGAGGCACGGCTTGGAGAGAAACCAGGCTTCAACTGCTGAAGAGGAACACCGTTGAGTGTCATGTCCTGGCATCTTCTGTTTTACTTATTAAAAAAAAAAAGAGTGATATCTCTGGGGACACCAGCATATTGGAACAGCCTGGGACTGATTCTTGACTTTAGTTCTCTCTAGTAGCTGTGCAGTTGATATCTGTGTATCCTGAAGTCTGGCAAGATGTAAATCATACCAGCCAACCCCTAATCTGCATTGTCTATAGTTTAGCTAAGTGTGCCTATCTAGCTGTCTAGGCAGCTAAAACAGCATGTGTTAGCAGAAGTGTTCCTTGGACTGAGGTGAGATTGGCTCCTTGTCCCAGCCCTACAAGGACATCTGTGATAGACTGATGCCTGATGTACTCTCATAGGATACCTGCTTGTCAACCCAAACCCTCTAGCACATGGTTGTGGTATCTTCAGACATTGCTTTCCATGGTCGAAGCTTCTGGGTCAGTAGATCTTACCATGGCTGTTTCTGGGGATGTGTTTACTGCGTACTTGCTGGCCTGACAGCTTAGCCTCTCTGACAAACTTTTTCCTGAGATTTAAGAGACAAAAATACAGTGTTGGTAACAAATGATTGCCCATGTCCTCTTCAGGTCAGATTATTTCCCAGTCTGACATGGTCAAGTTATCAAATTAGTGCTTTTAGAGGCTGGATTCATTTTATTTGAGGCCAGGCAGTCCTAGAGACATAAGCTGCCAAGTATCTGTCAATAATCAACCAGAGGATATCTTATCTTTTTTTTTTTTTTTTCCCCTTGGCTAAACACATTGTAAGGGCTAACACACCATGAATAATAGATAGCTGTAAAGAAAACATATCCCTGTAAATCTGTCCCAGCTGTTACTAGGCTGAATTTATAACAGCAGTATATAATCAACTGTTTTCAAGAAGAGGGTTACAAAAACACTGGGCAAAAATTGTGGGTCTAGCAAGAGATCTCTGTTTTCTGGCCTCTAGAGTCTATCTGGAAATTAAGAAATGTGAGAGGTGTTGTGGACAGAGATTTAGGGGCTTGGTTTTTGTTGTAGTCCCTAAACATGCTGTTGTGCTAGCTGTTTAAGTTGGGACAACCAATGGGAAATGGATCTGCAATCTCTGTGTTTGGAGCAGTGCCTGTCTGATAAAAGCAATATTTGAGAAGTTTGATTCTGTTCTTACTAACCTACATCTGCTGCTCTTCAGGTTTTTTTTTCTTCTCTATATTATGAGATGTAGATAACTCATTTGTGATGGTGGTTGAGATGTCAATTGTTGTATCTCTTTTTGGGTATCTACCCCTGCATTCAGGGAACCTGAACTCCCATTAATTTCCATTTGAATTTGGACTTCAGTTCAGCTTTCTGCTCATCTTTATGTTGTCTAGCCTCATTATAGTGACTGCTAGAGCTCTTGGTTTTTCACTCTTTTCCCTGTTCTCCAGACTTTTTGTATACTGCCTGTTTCAGGGGTCTGGAAAATCATAGGTCAGCATTTTTCTGCCCTCAGAATATCTTTTGTAAGAATAATAGTTCAAATAAATGAATAGAAACTGTCTTTCATTTGCATTCTGTTGTTTAAGACTTTAGGATCCAACATTTAAGTAATCCTCTTTGTAGCAGTGATGGCTGTTATTTCTAACGTAACAATGTGGCTCCATTAGCTACAGTTTCAAGAAAAAGTTAATAACTGCAAGGGTCTTGGGGGAAAGACTGAGCACCAGAAATTCTCATTTAAAAAAGCTTGCATGGAAAAGTGATCCTGTCCATCATAGCAGAACTGTATGTTAGGATGTTTCGTCTCATTGCTAACAATCTTGGAGCCAAGTGTCTGAAATACCTCTTCAGAGTCTCAAGGTTAGTGGAATTCAGATTTATGGGAAGTCATTGAGGTGATTCCTGCATCCAAGCAACTCTATTGATACAAATAACATGCAAGTTCAGATAACGGTAATCAGATGATATGCCTCAGGTTGTGAGATGATATCTACAGGGATTGGGAAAGCGTGATCCCCAGTGCTCACCACTGAGGTTGGTGGGCAGCCAGGCTTCACCATTGATTCTCCTGTCAAACTGTTAAGCAAAAAAGGTTCTATTCAGTTTTAATAACAGTAATGAAATCCATTGCTCAGCTGTTTTCTTTTGTTTTCTTAAAAGCATTGTGTTTTGGAGATGGCCGAGAGCAGCAAGTTTTAGAATGCAATCCAGTCTTCTGAGCTTTCTACTCTTAGTCGTTCAGTGTTTTTTAAGGTCTCTGGAGAAGGGTGAGCATCCCAAAAGTGCAGTTCCTATGAGCACAAAAGCCTTTTCAATCTTTGACTCAGGCTTGTGGTTTTGTGGGAGAGGATTTTTCCTGCCAGAGTGCTCTGGCCAGTGTGGTATTTGCCTAACAATGAAGATATATTAATATCATGCCCTGGAGAAATGGCTGCTGAAATAAACTGTCAGGCCAGTGTAAGACTTCCTGTCGTCTGAGAGGATCTGGGCAAGATCTGCAGCCACCAAAAAGCAGATTTATATGCAGGGCTCTTGCAGCTGCAGTAAATCTAATGTCATCTGTAACATGCCAAAGACAAAGCTTTTCAGGCATGTTGCAAGAATGACATTCAGTGTGGTAGGGCAAGGGCAGCCTTCTCTGATCCCAGGCAAACAGTAGGAACTGCAGAAGCACTCAGAAATTAAAAAGAAACTGGTGGGATCAAGTAGGACCAAAATATTTTATTGGGCTGGGATGCAGGAAGGAGATGGGTTTGTTACCAGATTTACTGCTGGTTTGCTTAGTGCTTTTGGGGTTTTTGTTGTTGTTGTTGCTTGTTTTGTTTTAGGTTTTGTGCTGGTTTTTATTTTTTCTCTCTCTCCACATGTGTTGTGTAGTATTTATGCTTTCTGAATGTTGTGCTTGTTTTTTTTGAGCAGAAGGACTGAATACTGTTTCACTTTCAGAATGTAAGTCTTTTTTCTGTCTCTGACAGCTTCCTTACAACACAGTTAGCTAGGACACATTGCAGAGCCATATGTCCCTGCACCTTTGACTTCCAGGCGTATTTTACTTGCTACCTTGAATATGGAGATTCCACTCTCCTTAATCGTGGCTCATTAGAAACAGTTTTGTTTCAAGGGAAGGGAGAGACCCATATCTCCCATCACACAGGAAAGCTGCAAATGCCATGAGATCTCAGACTCTTGACTTTGTGACTTTTTTATTGCTTGCTTGCCGATTCACTAGTTCTGATCAAACCAATTTCCAGCAATAAGCAGCAGGAAAAGAAAAAAGTGTCATCACGATAGTATGACAAATGAAGAGATCAATGACCCTCAACTGAGAGGAGGGTGAGCCAACCCTATTGCAAAAGAGATGGCTCATCCTGTTACATAGCATTGCCCTGCCAGGAACTCAAGGCAGAAGAGAAATGAGCAAAAGTGTAAAAAGAAGATAAAAAGATGAGTGACTGTAGGCCCTGATTCAGGGAAGTGTGTGTACCGCTCCCTGCCACCACCGGCCACCTGACAGGGGCATGTCGGAAAGCAAGAGGATGGACATGTCCTACACCCAACCTAGTGGGCAGTGGATCTGAGCGTGTGCCCGTCACAGCCGTGGCTCTGGCTTGGGCTCTTTAGTTTTCGTCAGTGGCCTGGGCTACCAAACACACCCACAGCTTGGTATCTGCCTCCCTGATAAGAAAGGACAGTAGATAGGCACTGGGGCTGGGTGTGGTGACAGGGCAATTTCTGTGTATCTTCAGTGTATTTCTGTGCATTTTCAGCTCTCCCTTAGGAAGGAAGACTTTGGTCTGTACTCAAGTACCAAATATTTTGGACTGTGAGTTGTCTGCCACTCTGACTTCATGCATTCAGCGGAATATTACTCATCTGTAGATGTGAAGACCAGCAAAACAAGCTTGGTAAAGCAGTACAGCTGCCTGGATTTGGGCTGTTGTTGATAATTCACGTTGTGGTTAGAGGCTCTGTCTCCAGTTGGGTTGTTCTTGCCCTCTGTTCTTCTTTATGGTGCTTGTATTATCTCCCTGCTGGAAGGTGACCTCAGCTGAAAAGATGAAATGAACAGCCTGAGCAGTACGTTCACCTCCAAGTGGCTCACATAAGCTGGGTTGCCCAAGTAAAGCCTTTGCCAACAGTTCACAGGTCCAGGGCAGCTCTCAGAGCTGGGCCGTGCTCCCTTTCACATTCAAGGTTCCACGTAGTCACTTGCTTTTCTTGTCCCTCTGCATGACATGCTATCACTAAACATCTTATCAACATTAACACTGCCTTGAAGAGAGCTAATTTATGTGATAAGGTCTTATTGCTCATTTCTCAATCTGTACCAGCACGTCTTGCTCAAAAATAAGATTACAGTGATCAAAAACCTGCAGGACAGTCACCTTGGGTTGTGTTGTGCTCCTGAAAATGGTGTACGTGACATAAATCTTTATCAGGATGTCATTTAACAGGAAAAGAAGCTATTGTACTTCTACTGGCATATACTGAGTATTTAACATTTTTATTATCTGGAGTTTATTATTTTAATGAGTCACCACGATTATGCAGCTGCACTGTTCAGCAATAAAGAGAGGGACATTGCCTGGCTAAGTCCATTGGCCCTGGGTGAAGTCTCAGTTGTGGGTTAAACCGAGCTGCTAAAGCAGCCCTGCTGTCACTGCCTGCTGTATAAGGGACTGAACTCGGTGGGAAAAGCTGGCAGGTTGTCCTGATAATAGCGAGTCTCAGAACTTTAATCGTAGCTGGTTTATTTTTATGAACAAGCCAAATCTCTCTAGTTCCGCTTTAAAAAACAAGTGGTTTAATTAGGTAGTCTATTTATGGTGAGATGTATATCTAAAGTGAAGGGCATTTCTTCATCATCTTCCACTTTGCTAGAGCAAAACACAGCTACAGTAAATTGCCTGCCTTGGGAGGAGTCTATCCCCATAGATTTCTGGTTTGATACGGAGGATGCCCTTAAACTTGACTTAACTTGACCTTGTGTTGTTAATTTTCCCCACATGCAAAATGTCTTGGATAAAGCTGAACCAAACAAAAGGAGGGGAAAAAAGTATAAAGTTAATTTCTCAACTGCTGTGAACTGACACAAACCTTAAAAAGACAATACGTTTAATAGCTGCTCAGTTCATAGTAGTAAGCATTTTATTTGGGGGCATATTAATCTGGCACAGATGCTGCTGCTGGGTGCTGTACTCTTTGCTGTGGGTTTGGGACTTTCAGCAGTGGAGCAGCTGACCTTGCAATGGGTAATGTTGGTATCGCTGGAGGTTCTCAAGGAACAGATGAGGTAGGCATCCATCTGTAAAGGTGCGTCTATAATGGATCTAGTGTGGGGCGAGGAAGTGGATGACACGGAGTTTGAGAGCTGATGCTGTGCTCTTGTTCCAGGGTTTGCTGTGTGCTGTTGACTGGGTCAAGGAAGGGCAGACAGTGACATAATTGTGTGGGAAGTACCATCAGCTGGTTTTATATGTGAGAATGCTGACAGGCTGACTGCATCCATAACGGCACATCATGGAGCTTGCTTCTCCTCACCCCTTCATCCATGTGTGAGACTTCTGAAGGAGCTTTCCACCTGCTGTTGGATGGCATGAGCAGTGCACCGTGCTCTTGCAGACTGTGCTCGGTGTCGTCTTGCCTCTGGCTCCCTCTTGTTCCATTCCTAGAAGAGGGAGGAAGGCTATACTGAGCCAGACCCATCCATCCTGTAGTGGTGCTCGACAGTGGCTACAGTACATAAACCAAGTGTGCAGTGATACTTTCTTCTGGAATGTGCTTTCCTGCTCTCCAGTGGAAATGTGTCTTGTGCTTGATAGCTTCTGATGGGCTTTTCTGTGAATTTGTCAAATTGTTTTTAAACCCTTGGTAAGCTCTTGATGTCAGCGTCTGCTGGCAATTAGCAGTTTTATAGGTTGTGGTTGAAGCCATATGTGCTATTTTCTTGTCCCGGTGCTGGGTGCAGTTCTGAAAGCTTAAATCAGCCTTGTTTTCTGACAAAGCCTGTGCTCTTGAATCTCCTCATAAGCAGGTCTCTCTCCTTCTCCTTTTGAGTTAGAAAAAGGTGAACTCCACAAGAGAGAGAGTCCACAAGAGCTATGTGTGTTGTGTTTGAAAGCAGGGATATGAATTAGCAGCATAGGAACCTTCAGATAAGGTTTTTCCATGTGCAGGTATTTTGCAGTGTTTTTTTTAAATCACTGCTCTATTTGACCAGCCCTGTTTACTTAAACATACAATTTCTCATATGTAAAATAAATTTCAAAGATCTCCTTATCAGTGACTGAAAGGTCTTTATGAGGGACTGCTTTTGCACTGAAATAGATGCAGGGGTGTAAGTAATGACATTTCTGTGACCACATCACGAAGGATGTACAACGTGGCTGTCCCTGCTCTGCCCTGTCTGTTGTTTCCTGAGCAGTGAGTAGGTACCTAAACAGTGGCCCTTTAAAGTAACCCAGAAAGTCATGACTCTTGCCTACGCAGTACTCACAGGGACAAAAGGACATTTCATAATTGTTTGTCCAGATAAACAAGTGTCAAGCCTGCCCTATGAATTAGTCGTGATGGCTTAAGTTAGCATTTATTACCAGCAGAACACTTGTTATTTGATCTCTCAGAAGAATGCCTGAGCTGCTCCTTTGCTCACTCAGTTAAGTAACACATGATAAGGTTTTTCTTGTGTCAGGTATTATTACATACCACCTAGAGGAACAGATCTTTTGGTTTACAAAAAAATAATAATCAAGGTAGCTTCCTTAAATTCTGCTGGAGGTCAGCCAGTTTAAACCAGCTCTGATCTTGAAGCTGGAAAATAACTGTGACTTCAGACAGGGTTACTTTTTCTGTAGTCAAAGCGGGTAAGTGATTAAGATCTGAAGTTGAAAATTGAATGAGGCAAACTCATAGGTCGAAGACTTTCCAGGTATAAGGAGAAGGAAGGAAGGCATGTTAGCTATACATTAAGATGCTAATTAAAGATGGAAGAATCATAGCTCTCACAAAATAAATAAATCAGTCTTTCTTTAGTATTGCCACTTTGGAGTGTATTGAGATACTGATGCTGAACGGATGGCTGCATAAAAACCCCAGAAACCAAAACCCAAGGTGCTGGCAGCCTTCCTCTTATCAGTGAAGAAATAACTGCTTGTTCACAGACTGTGACATAAGCACTCAAAAGTGGTTTGCAAGAATGAGAAAAACAAGGATGTTCGAGGAGGTTTTGCACAAAAGTATATGTTTGCTATCACATTTGCTAGTAGATCTTTCCTGTATGTATATATTGAAGCGACTGCCTTAACCCAGTGTCCTGGCTCAAACATGGATGCTAAAAAAGGTATTGATTATTTTTTGAAAGGAATGAAAAATAAACTTGCAGTCTTCCTACAGGCCCCAGTCCTGTAAAGGCAGACCGTCTTCTTTACTGTGCTGGTGGGGCTACCCAGGTGAGTAAACTCTTGCTGGATAGTTTATTGATGTTGATGCAAACAATTGTGTTAGCTTTGGAAAGCTTAAGATCAAGCCCCAGATTGAAAGAAAAGGCCCGTAATCCTTACAGATATGATTCATACTTCTGCAAAAGGTCATGTTTAACTTGCCTATTGAAAAAACCTCAAAGTCCAGAAGCATAGTTACTCTAAATGTATCCTGCCTGCCAGCTGGAGATAATTCCTTATTGGCCAATAACACTACTGGCCTCTCTGATACAGCTGGTGAATGGCCAGTTATGTAGGCCAGTGTGGGTCCTGCTCTGCATAATAGCCCCAAATTGTCATGTAGCACTTTCTATTCATAGATCTTTGAGCACTTCACAGAAGTACATTTCATTTACAGAGGGCAGAAAAGGCGTACAAAGTGCACTTACTCATCTGAAGTTTGCCAGCAGATAATACTTCTTGATAGATCACACTATTACTCCCGGTATGGTAATTTATCAACTATTATTTAGAATGCGTAGGATATGGAAAATTCCTAGGCCAATCTGATGAAGATCCCTGCTGAAAGCTGAATGAGTGTAGGCGAGGAGGACTTGTTAATGTATGGTATTGGAAATTGTTTGAGTGAATGCCTAGGCTCTGATTCAGTCCTGCAGCTGGTAAACATGTACTGTTTGTTATGGGAACGAGGCCCCTTTTGCCCCGGTAAGAAAACCACGTCAAGAGGAACAAGTGACTGCAGTTAGCGACTTTTGGAGTGAAGTAAACTTTACTTTCTGCTTTCCCCTCTCACAGAAAATGTAGGGACAGAGACTTTCCTGGGATTTCTTCCTGCCATGAGTGCATTAGTCCTGGGACTGCTAGGAAACCAGAGCTGTGCAGCAGACTGAAGCTGCCGAGGATTGCGTCCTGCTATGCAGTGCCCAAGCCATCGCCTTGGTGGGAAGCCGTGCAGTGGGAAAGTGTGGAACGCTGCCTATATCTCCCTGCTGAGAGATGAGGCAGATCTGGCATTTCTGTGTTCCTTGAGGGATGTCCTAAATTTAATAGCAAAGGAGAAAACAAAACCAAACAGCACAAAATGCAGGGTGGAAAAGGCTTCCTGTTCAGCATTGTGGATTGTTCTTGGTTTTGGTACAGACTGGTGAAAGAGGGCAGGATGTTGACGCGGGAAACTTGGCTCTCGATTTGGTTTATTTTTTCTTCCTTAAGGCAAAGGACAAACGTTGGACGGTCAAGAAAAATGAGAAGTTGCCTAATAGTAGAAATATTATTGCAAGTTTCTAAGTGACAGTAACACTTTCAGCCGGAAACTTACCTATATGTAAGTAACAGCCTTCGTTGTAGAAGTTTATCTCCAAAAGATGAGGCACAAAGGGAAAATTATCAATTTCAATTTACAGATGCGGAGTTGAGCACAGAGGGACAACTGGCCTGCTCCAAACCACACAGGTGGTGTGTTAGAGGAGACCTGGACCTGCTCCAGTGCCACTGCTTGCAGACTTGATTCAGCTTTCAGTCTCTTCCCCGCCCCTCCTCCTCCTCTCCCTGTAGTAACATGCTCTTGGAGCTGGTCCATCAGCTAGGGAGAGGCTCAGCTTGCTGTACCAGGGCCTGTGCCAAGTGGCTCCATTAAGAATTGCTTTCATGATTACAGTGCTTATGCAAGCGGGGAGCTGGCTTTTGGGAGGATGTTTATATTGCACAGATCCTTTATCTGGCTTGGCTATCTCCTCATTACCTGCATCGAAGAATTGCCTTCCTTAGTGGCCAATAAAACTAAATTGCTAAATCCAGCTTTGTGTAACCCTATTTACCTTTTGTACCAGATTAACCTTTATCATATTTGCGAGTGTGTTGGGAAAGTAACATAAACAGAGAAGGTAGGTGGTGGAGTAGGCAAAGGCTAGTCTGAAAGTGCCAGCAGTGCCCTGTTTGCCCAGGGCCCACAGATAAGAGGAGGCTTGTGCCAGGCAGGGAGTTGCAGAGAAGCTGTTACTGAGCTTTTGCTGATCAGCATGATAGTTGTAGGAGTCTTCTGTGCCCTCACCGCATTAGCAGGAATAGCTGGGGTTTAAAGTAAACAGTGAGGAGACCAAACATTTTAGATATTATTGGTGGGGAAATGAGTCCTTAGGGCTAGCTTCAGCAGGCAGCTGCCCTGGGTGACTTGGCAGCTGGGTCAGAGCCAGCCGAATGCTAGCGTGCTCTTCCTGAAACACGCCCAAAGCACTGTGCCCATGCTGCCGCACTTAGCCTACATCTGGGGAATATTGCAGGGTGTTTTGTGCTGAGGTGCTTGGAGGATCTGTTTTTTTGTGGTGTGGATCTTGGCTGTCTGCTGGGGATGACATGGCAAGGATCCAGAGGGCTAGCTCTGGTGGAACGACATTGTGTCCTGTGTTTCTGCTGGTATGGCCCTACTACTAGGGACAGGAGCGTTTCCAAAACTTCAAACAAGAGGAGCTTCCCACTCTTCTGAGAGCTTGCTCCACAGGACAATTTGGTCACACTGTGCAATGGGAACTGGACCAATCCCTTTCGTCTCTCTGGGGAAAAAATGAATTGGTTTTGCCTTGAGAGTATTTATTAGTGGACAAACCAAGTACTACCTGCACAAATCATCCCCTTCCTCCCCAGCTGCAGAAAGTATTCCTACGCCTTCTGCCTGCTAGTGGATTTAAAACAAACGTGTCTACAAAACTCCACAAAAATTTCCAGGATAGATTCATCTTACAAATGGATCTCACATGCAGTTTGCCGTTTGATCATGTTGAGATCTTGGTGCTTAAAGTTCAGATGTGTTTCCTAGAAAGCGTGTCTGTACTGTTTTTAGAACAGCTGAGAAATGCATGGACTAAGAGTTATGTGAATACGTGTTCCATTTTTTTCCTCCAATTTGTGCTTTCTAAGATTCAGAAAAAGAACTGAAGAAAAATTTGTATACCTAATTTCATGCCACGATTTCTGGACTTGTGGAATGTTCAGTGAATTTGAGAGCAAGTTTTGCAGCATTTAGACAAGCCCTTGCTCTTGAGACCTATATTTGTACCATCACTGAGTTCACAAGGCTGAGTCCCATGGAAGACAAAGCTGGAGCTCCTCTTGATTGTCACTTCTGTTTAACTGAATACAAATACTTGCTTCTTTAAACTCCAACCTTCTCAAGAGGCTGTGTTAGGCTGATTCCTGCCATTTCAGTCCAGTGCCTTGCCTCATCCTTGAACAGGGAGGTGCCAAACCCTTGTTTTCAGTTGGAACCCGCAGGATGGGTGAGGCTTCCCTTGTTGCGAAAGGAAGAAGGATGGTGCAAAGCAGTGATTGCCTTTTGGGAAAGTGCCTTCAACAAGGGGATTTGGAGATGGTGCCCCAGGGGAATCTAGTTTGGTCTACATCTAATCATGGACCCTTCTCCTGCTTCACGTGTGCTGAGAGTGCGTGCTGATGAGCAGATCTGCAGGATACAACTGAGTGCTGATTTGGAGTAAAGCAGTTTCTTGTGGAAAATACTTCAGTGGAAATTTTGATCTTCAACTGTTGCCTGTGTTTCAGATTGCTTGAATGGATCCAGGGACTAAATGCTGGGATGGCTCAGGATTTGCTGTCAGTTTTACTTCTGGGCCACTGGTTTGCAGCTGTGTCGGTTTTGTACTAAGGGAGGTCCCAGGCAGGTGCCTACAGCATCAGCTCAGTGCAGCATCATCGGCAGGTGCTGGATCCCTTCTTAGAACTTAGACTCTGGTGTAGTCTTCTCTTACAATAGCCTACCTTTTGTTCATAAAATTACAGTGATTTAATATAAACTTTTCACTGTATCTTGTTCCTGTCTTGTCTGCTAACAGGATAGTGATAATGTTTAACCACTTTTATCTGTTCTCTTACTTGAGATAAGTTGTGTTGGTGCTTGCATCACTACTGAATTTATTCTGAATATGTACCTAGAAGCTGAATGAGGACTCTTTCTGATACAGCCTTCATCAAATCAATAGTAAGCTTGTGTTGAAAAACATCCATGTAATTTCAAAATGTCTTTACTTTTTAGCCTGTTTAAAGAATTAGCTATTAAGCTGACGTAAACCAAAAGACATGAGGGAAGTGAGCATGGAAGCATGTGAGCTTATTTTCTTTGGTGATTCCTCTGATTATAGAAGAGACTTGAAATTGGGCCCTGCTAACAGCAAATTAAATGCATCGAAAACAATGCCCTCACCCTTTTTGATTTCAACTCTGGTCTCATTCTTACAGCCATGTTATGTCATTGAGTCCGGGATAAATACTGTGCTCACTGAAGAAATTAGCAAACTCCCTGCATCCATTGCGCGTGCATCCAGAGCAGGACTTCTTCACCTTCACTTCTGCACCAGAGCAGAAAGCTTCACCCAGTTCTGAGCCTGGGATGCACTTTAGACATGGAAGAGGTGAAACAGTGGGAATGTGGTACCCAACAACATCCTGCACTTGAACAAAGACCGATTACTTTTAACTCTTTCTATCCTAACGTGCTGTTAACAGCAGGAGGTGTGACTTGTGTACAGCGGCTGTTTGGACACAGCCCTGTAACAGGTATAACATGGCTGATGCACTCGGGAGGAAGGAGGTGGAGCAACAGAGCTGGTGCTTCCCCTGTACATCTGCACGTTGACTGCCTAGCTGTGTGTTTGCCTGGTGCTGCTTATTGCTAATGGCTGTTCAGAGCGAAGCAGTCGCTTTGTTCTGTTGTGGGACACCTGGAACATAGAGAAGGTGAAGGTAGTGGACATGATGGCCATGCAAAGGAAGAGTTGGGTCTTGGAGCTTCCCCAGGAGTGTTACCACTTCCTTTGTGCTGAGGTTAAAGCAGGCACTTGCTTAATCTATTCACTGAACAAAAGCCTCCAGCTTCTCAGCCTGTTAGTGGACTTTAATAGGCCTAGTCGCAAGTGGCATAGTTTATGTAGGATTTTGTCAGCAGTAGATTTGCATTTTTTAAATAATTTAAGAGTGTTACACTACAGAAAACGCAAGCTCAGTGGAATTTTTACTGTCTTGGACTTTGCAACTTTTTTTAAAACAAGCAGCAGTGAAGCAGATAATCCCATCTTCTCATACCGGTGACTTTGTCCTTCCTGTCCTGACATGAATTTGATCGTGATGCCTGTGTAGGTACTGGTGGCTTTCACATCCTGATGGGGACAAAGACATTGGGAATGTATTGAAGAGCAGAATACCGATAGAGACCTGCAGCTGTTGATTAACCAGTCTCACTTGCAAAGAAGGCACAGCAACAGGGGACAGTTAATTGCTCCAGAAACTGGACAGTGGCAGGACTAGGCTTGGCTTTTGGTTTATTTTAGTGGTGAAGTGAAGGAATCATGTCTAGGTGTAAAGGCTCACAGTTCTGAACCTTATGAGGCAAAAGTACGGTCAAGTATTAGCCTCAGCCTTTTTCCATGAAGTTATGAAAAGCTTTGCTAGCAGACATCAAATGTGAAATCGAGTATTTCCAGTTGTTGGGTGCAAGAAGGGTCCTTAAGCAAAATTGTTGCTTACGTAAGTGAAAACACAGTACTGAAAACATAGTAGTGTTTTATGGCTGCTGTCCTATCCTCTTCAGCATCAGGGAGCATGGCTAGATCAAATCTGCTCTAAACTGCATGAATTCCAGAGGCTAGTGATCTTCCCTCCCTTTTCCTTAACTTTGGCCTGATAACTACCCTGCCGAAGCCAGAGAAAAGACTCCTGTTGAATGTTACAGATCAATTATGTAAGCTGGATTTGCACTAGCATGTTTCAACCTTATTCTCTTTAATATTTGGAATGAGGGTTTTTTGATTTGGGGGTGTTTTTTTTGCCAATTTCCCAGGATATGAGGGCTTGAGAAAATCTGGAGCAGCACAGGCGGTATATATGTGAGTCACTCCGTGTGTGAAGCCTTTGCCCAGTCATCCCCGGATTTTCCACACGATTTTGAGCAGACAGGTCGTGTTACGGAACAGGAGCAGATGAGTAAGTTGCTTACGGAGGCTACTGCGCCCATCTGTTGTAGACACGTGTCTCCCTTTGCTCCACGATGACTGATCCGATCACATGGGTTCTGCAAACCCAGCCAGATGTCTTCAGCCTGGGACCCACTCTGAATGGATGTTTGGGTCAAATGAATTTAGATTACAGGAAAGGGCTCTTCCTTGCTTCTTTCCTATTTGCAAACATTGACGGGCCGTAAAATATGAATAGCGCTGCAGGAATGGCAAAATTCAAGCAGACTCTCCGTGCTTTCTTGCTTATAGAATCATAGAATGACATAGGCTGGAAGGGACCTTAGAGATCATCTAGTCCAACCTCCCTGTGATGGGCAGAGACGCCACCTCTCGAATAGACCTGGCAGCACGTGGGGACCGAGCGGGAATTGTACCCTCGACCTCGGTGTTGTCACTGTTGTCAGCACCGCGCTCATACCTGATATCTGCTTCCTTCAGACACTGGCTCAGTGCTTTCAGGTGCATCCTGAGAGAAATGATGCTTCTGGACTGAGATTTCCACAAGTCTAAAAGTTGCTCATCTGTTCAGGCCTGATTTCCCATTGACACCGCTTTTTCACCTCCAGCCTGCAAATGGCTTGACTGACATTGCCACTGCCAGGACTGCTGCTGCCACTGTGCAGGAGCTCTCCTGGAGCTTCTTGCAAAAGGTTATAACAAATGAATAAATTGGGATTGTATCGGTGCTTGTCCTTAGCTGGTATCTGTATTCAAACCACACGTATGCAGTCAAGAGGCAAAACTCTTACTGTTGCCTGAAGCATCAGGATTCACGAGGGAAAGATTGCAAATGTAGCTCAGGTTGTTTTTGCTCTTACTTCTGATAGTCCTCCCAAATGACCCATCTCAATGGAGAGATCAGGAGGAACTGGTGATACTATGCATTTATGCCTTGTTGTTAAAGGACCAACAGGAAAATAAGAGGGGCTCTGTCAATAGTGTAACACAGCAGCATTGGGAACAGTGACTTTGTGTCATCTCTTTTTTGAGTAGCTGAGGACAGGATGGAGACACTGAACTTCCTATATCAGGTTTATAATTTTTCTCCACTTTTTCCTCATATACTCTCTAAGATGTTGGTATCATGACTATAAGTGGTCTACAGCAGGGAAATGGAGTTTATCCTGAACCTTCATTTCCCTTTTATTACAGTCTACTAATCCTTCCTCTTCCGTCATACAGACATAAATATTGGTTTCAGAATTAAAGGCCACGTTGGGACTAGACTCTAGTTTGTCTTAATAATTTCATAGTTTGTTTCCTATGATGAAATTAATAAACATCTCTCATCTCATCGCCTACTCTGCAGCATGTGTAGGAAACAAAGCTGTTCTGACAGTCACAGCTGTACTGTGCTCTCCTTGGCTTGGGGACCGTGTTGCTGAGCCCCACAGTACTGGCCAGAAGCATCCTGCCTTCTCCCGATAAAGGACGCTGCTGTAGACCGGAGACCTGACTGGTTCAGGGAAGTCTGTTGAGAGGGTGCTGCTTCTTGCTAGAGACATATTAGAGACTTTAGTACTTGCCCATGCTTCTTATTTCTCCCCTCAGTTTTGCTACTAACTACTTCTACCCTACATTTTATACGGAAAATACTTTGTGGCAGCTTTAGAACAGCTGTGTTAAGCAGGAGCAACCTGCAGTCAAATTAACCCTTCACTGTCTCTGCCCAGTTTCACTGTCCCTTTCCGAGAGGAAAAGGATCATAAGCCTCTTGGCAGGTGCCCATCCCCTGATCTTCAGCTTTTAACTGTACTGGGGGCATGTTCTCCCTTTGCCCACAATGCCTGCCTTCTGCAGTCAGCTTTGACTAAAGAAGGGGGCTGAATCCACCTCTTGAAGTCCTTCTGCCTTTTGGTGACTAGAAAGAGCATAGGAAGTCAGAGGTCCTGCGAGAGAAGAAAGATGAGGCCGTTGACTAGCTGACATGGACAGAATTTGTGCTCTTATTCAGTTGGGGGCAGCCAGAGCCCCTGTTTTGTCCTAAAAACTGATAGTTTCTTGCTCAGACCGAGCAATCTGCAAAGATGCTTGGATTATTTCTCTTCTCTGGCAGTTCCCAGGGAGCGTGCTGCCCCTTGTGCCGTGAGCAGAGGGGAGGGAGGAAGAGGAGTGTGAAGCAAGGGATGAGGCCGCGTTGTGCAAAGCACTGCACTGAACCGAACCCATGCTCGGAATCTGTGCAACAGGTGGTCCTGGGAACACCACCCTCACCCTGGTTACTGGATGCTGCTTTTCCTGACCTCTAACTGATCTACCTCTATAGTCCTGATCTGCACAGAGGCCTTGTCTGCCTTCCCATTTCACAGCCGGGATGTGACGTCCTCTTCCAGTCTCACCTGGCCTGGGCTAAACCAGCTTTCCTTGTTGAGCGTGTCTCCTGCTTGCCCATGACGAAACGTCTGCCTGACTTCCAGTGAATTATATTTGACTTCAGTGGTTAGCATCATGTGCTCTGCTTCCTGCTGCATTGCTGTAACAGCTTATTTTGTCAATGTGTTTTATCCAAAAAACACGCTGAGGGACAGAAAGCTTTTTAAATTTAAGTACTCCGTAGCTAATTAGCCATCTCCAAGAGACACCGCGTGAGACCTCTGACTCCTCTCTTCTCTTGGAATTCCACCTATGTTCTTTCACCCCCAAAAGTCCCCTTCAGAGGAGGGGAAGTGGTGATTAGAGGTGTGTGAAACAGAATTAGAAGGGTTGGAAAGGGAAAATGTTTGGCTGTCTTGTCCTGTTTGATATGTTGCAATAAAGTTATTTACACTTCCTGCTGTTTATCTTGGGACTAAATGTGATAATTAAATGTATACAGAGATAGACCTCCATTCATCTGAAGTTCTCAGTATCTTGGAAATGGTATTTGTGGCTGCTTTGCAGACAAGTCAGTCTCTCTCACTTGTTTTTCTTTAAGTGTTTTGCTTCTGCATGGGTTGTATGGAGAGCTCTACCTGACCTTTGCTGGGGACAGGAACAAAGTGTGTTGCCCAAGGCCTCAGAATGAATCTATGATAAGCAGACCCCTTGGCTGTGAATCCCTGCTCCTCAGCCCTTCCCCTCTCATTCTTGACCCTGGTGTTTTGTACCCTTCCACACACAGTTCATTATCTTCTATTTCTTCTGCCTGTTTTTCAGAGTGAGTGACAGGAGATGTACTGCATAAGGTAGTTAACTAATCTGTGAGAAAAGCGCTGCAGATGGTCTATCTGCAACAATGAAGAACTGAAGAAATGTCGTTATTACTCCTCATTTATAAATCCTTCATTTTTCATAGCAGGGCCTGGGACGAGCTGTGGAGAAATCCATTAATAGACTGTCACACGCTGCAATGTATGGTCTCAAGAGACAGGAAAACCCTGCAGGATAGTGCTGATGTACTCTGGAAATACTAGAACTAGTGCATGAGGCTCTGTGGTAACCCCCTGGGGCAGTGTCCTGTCTTCCAAGAAGAGCAAACATTCTTGCTTTTTCTAGGTCCCATTTCTACCCTTCTGTCCCTGTACCTTGAACAATCAATTTCTCTGTTAACTTTTGGCTGGTTGAGACTCATCTGTGTCAGAAATGTTAACCTCACAGTAGACAAATTCCAGTCCTTGAGCTCCCCACAGCCTTTAAGGTGTTCAGTGTTGGGGTGCTGCTGTTTAGTGGCAAAATTGGTGTGAGGTTGGTTCTGTAATGCCCTTCTCTGATTGCAGACATTCAGCCTCTGACAGTCAGATTTGCCTGTTGAAGCAAGATCATCTCCTGAGTTGTGCACCTTGAGGAGGCCAAGGTAAACGTGCATGATGCTCCCAGTCTAGCTGGTCTAGGGAGAGGAGATAGCTATGTGTGCATTTTTGGAGAAGAGTAGCTTCTGTCCCATGAGACAGTGTCATCCTTTGCAGGTTTGTGTCAAAGTTGTGCACTTTTATTATTTTTCTTTTGTAGTACCCATTGAGGAAAGCTCTTCTTGCAGGAAGACTATCCTCGCAGGGTTGGGAGAATGTCTATGGGAAGACAGCAACTCCTTTTCCAGTTGGAAGAAGCTGCAAAGCAGCCAAAGTCTAGCTTTTTCTGTAATGCAAAATAAATCTTTCTGAGCCATAGCTGTAGAAACTTGCTGTGCTGAATGATGTGATTGCTTGAAAGCATGCACAAGCAACAGGAACCTGCAGTTGCAAGAATATATACATATATATGTAGTTTAAACACTAACTCAGTCTTTCTGGCAGTGCTTGGAAAGGGAGAAAATTTTACAAGTTGTAAGAGGCTGTCAAGGCAAGTATATGTGTTCTTCTGAAGTCTGCCATCCTGGGCACAGCACTCCCTCCTGCACAGAGCCTAGAGCTGGTCAGGAGAGGAATGCGGTGACAGTGCTGCATATGCTCCTTGCCCTGTAGCTGTGATGGTTATTATTTTGAAAACCTGCTTGCTGGTCTATGGAAGCAAAACCCCAAGTCCTTGACTCCTGAAATTCTTCATAAAATCACTTCCGCTGATAAAAGAGTTGGGTTTGATCTGCAGCCTGAAATATTTGACTTAGAATATCAAAGTGAGTTTGGAGAGGAAGGGTTGCTGAGTAGAACTGATGTTGCAATTTAACTGACTCCTTGCCAGCTCTAGATATTTCTGACATGGATGTTGTAATCTAATTTCTAAATACCCGTATTTACCAAATATTTGGTTTTTTGACTTTGTTTTTCATTGGATGCTTCTGAAAAATCAGTACTTACCTAGCCAGTTTCATATAAGTAGTCACTGAATCATAACAGCGTTATTCCATACATATTTATATAAGCTTATAGGAAATAGGGCCATGGTCTAAAGGCTATTCTGAGCAGTTTCATTGTGCAGGAAGTTTAGGTAAATGTCTTTTTGATGGTTATTATAGTATGACTAAGCTGTTAGATTTTTAATCACTTGGAAGAGCATTATTCCTATTTACACCTTCAACAATAATGACATCTTTTGTTTGTTCTATTGGTGCCAGTTGCCTTGAACTTCCAAGTCTACCACTAAATCGTGTCCCTAAGCCCCATATCTACATGTCTTTTAAATATTTCCAGAGATGATGACTCAATCGCTTCCTTGGACAACCTGTTCCAATACTTGACAACCCTTGTAGTGAAGAAATTTTTCCTGATATCCAATCTAAACCTCCCCTGGAGCACCTTAAGGCCATCACTTGTTACTTGGGGGAAAAGATGGATAGCCACCTTACTACAACCTCCTTTCAGGTAGTTGTAGAGAGTGATAAGGTCTCCCCTCAGCCTCCTTTTCTCCAGACTAAAACTCGGTTCCCTCAGCCGCTCCTCATCAGACTTGTTCTTGAGACCCTTTACCAGCTTCATTGCCCTTCTTTGGGCATACATCAGCACCTCAATGTCTTTCTTGGAGTGATGGGCCCAAATCTTAGTCAGAATGAAAGAAAGTAGGAAAATTGTTAGGCAAAGAAGTGACAGGATCAGTATCATCTTACATCTTTTCACTGTGGCGATGCAATGAAGAAGGATAATCTCCAATACAAAGAATCCTTTTCCTGAAAACATCTGCTCTAAAGGGACCACTTCCTAACACAAGACAGGAGTCAGGGCCAGCCTGCTGCCTCTGACACATTTCTGTCATGAGCATGGAAAAAAAGGCAGCCCTCACTTTGAACCAGCTCTGTTTCCAGCCATTGTAAGCTCCACATTGAAGAAATGACCACAGGCCAGCTGCTTACCAAAGCAATACTGAAGGGGAGAACTGCATTCTTAGTAGTATTAGTTGAGAGAAGCACCCAGTTCTTTGTCTTAGTCAATGAACAGTCCAGTTGGACAGTCCAGGTTTCAAAGACTAATTTCTCTAAAGTATCCATAATCTCTCTTCAAATGAGAAGATGCTGTACCAACACTGACTGCTTCATATTCTAAACAGTGTAATCATTGACATTTAAGGCAAAAAAAATTGCAAAAATTTGATAATTAGGATTGAGTGATGATATACAAGCTAAGTAAGAGCTATAAAATTTACAGCTAATGTTTCTGGTGTAGGTTACATGCACAATACAAGTGGAAATGTGTGTGTTGCTCAAGAGGAATTGGAAAATTGGAGTGGAAAAGCAACACCAAACTCGCAAGCCAGTGGAAAAGTGAAATATTGACATAATAATTGACATGGTTAACCTAAACGTATCGTGTTAGCTGTTAACCATTCTAGTGCCAAAAAAAGCACATTCAGTTCTCTTGTCTGAGAAGCTGAACGCTCCAGTGATGATAATGGTGGTTGTGGCCGAATAGAAGCAACAACGAAGTCCTGCGGAAAGATATACCAAAATCAGTACTTGGAGAAATCAGGTATATATCGAGGACCTGGAAGGCACCGACAGTTTATACAGAGTTTTTACAAAAATACTTTAGGTGCCGTTTATGTTGTACAGGACTAGGCTTTTAAACAGTATCTGACATTTTAGCAGTGTTCATTGAAATACTAGAAAGGCAAACGGGAAACCAACCTGTTAGGAAGGTTCACGAATTGTACAGCTTTTATCTCTCTGGAAGAGAAGTGCCAGAATGGTTAGAGCATGGAAAATGATAAAAAAGCCAAGGTTTGGAGGAATGTTTTCTAGAGTATTTGGGTCACGACAAATCAAATATGCTCAAATTAAACTGACGTAGTCAAAAATGTAGTGTAGTAGGTCTAGGGGGAGGAGACACTTTTGTAATGGTGGTGAAGAGTACAGGTTAAAGACCATGGTCATTACCATGAAAAGGAATATGGCCTTTTAGAAGGTAGTTAGATGAAAGAGCAATTTTAATAGATCAATGTGAAGTTTTACGTCAGCAGAACTGATAAAGCCTTGAAAAAAATCTGCACTGCTAAAGTGCATTTGCTGTTTACAAAATATAGCTAATTTTAGTGAGTGGGAGCAGTCAATATTGCACATAATGATGAAGAGTAAAAAGAGAAACTATATGCATTTCACAGCTCTCCTACCACTGTGCTTGAAGAAAATATGAACCTTATATAAGGAAGTGAGCTAAACAAAGAATATGAGTATATTCTTTTTTACTTGCTTTCAGGAGAAGTAGTGGTTTTAGTGCAAAATTATTTAAAATATTTTCATATAGTATACATACTGAGTACCTAGTGTATATAATTTATATCTGTAAAATACTATCCACTCTAACATTTTTATTATAATCCTGCATTTGACTGAAATCTCTGAAGGCTGACCAGAAAAATGTGGGTTGTGGAACTGCCTAGTCCACATCCTTTCTTCCCTTTTCTCTGAGGAGCATGCTCTTTCTTCTACCACCTCTTGCTTTTGGTGGTGTAATAACTGTGTGCTTTGTCAAATTCAGCAGAGTCTCAGGGAAAGTTTGTAATTCAGATCCACAAAAGTCTGACTCTTGTAGGAGACTGTTATGTCACTTATTGTTTGTAAGTCCAATGAAGATCATGGCAGTTGATTCTGTGGTGTTAGGAGTGCATCAGGATACAAGAACCAGGCAGAATGCAGACTGTCATGGCGAGTGGATGGGGCTGCTTGTAAGGAACATCTTAAACTCTCATCAAGTACTGAATGCTGTGCGAAATGGTTGGGAAGGATGGATTGCCAAGCAAAGATGAGGGCAGGCACACCTCTCCTGGAATCAGAGTGGATCTCTGAAGGTAGAGATGACTGAGGTGAATTTGTGAGCCATCCTGATGGAGGTCTAGAAGAAAAAGCCAGTCTGGTGCAAGGCTCAGGCAGAAGTTTCTTCAGCTTCAGTTTCATTTGACAAATCCCTTGTTGTTGCAGAGGCCTAGTCGATGTGTGGGCAGCATGGTCTGTCTCTCCTGCTGCCTCCTCATGGCATGCTGTAGATATTGTCTCTTCTGTTACAGGCACTCAGCTCCCTGTGAGGGTGGAGAAGTGTCTGGGCATGGAGTGGAAGAGTCCTGGGACAGATGTTCTGTAGGCACTAGTAGAGAAAAAGCTTTGCTGTAAGGCTTCCTGCAGTTTTAGGGAGAGTGATGTTGGTGGCTCCCATGTCTTCACCTTCTGTGTGCCAGTATAGTTCTCTGGGAGTAAGGCAGTGTAGCAGAGAAAAAGGGAATGGGCAAGTGACTCAGCTGTGTACGTGGCCCTCACTAGCCATGTGCAGCCAGCTGGAATGGTGTAGAACTTCTGCCCAAGTTCTGATGCTTGCCTGTTTTGAAAGCATCTGGGCTTTGGACCTTCAGATGTACAGATTAATGCCCTTGCCATTGGTGGCCTTCGTCTCACAGCAGGTTGGAAACAGTGCCTTGTAATAGAGTTAATGAGCTTATTCATTAAAGCATGTTTTGGGGAAATTAGCACATGACTCCTTTTCCTGTTGGCCTCCTGGGCACATCTGTGGAGCCCATCTCTGTGGTGCAGAAAGGCAAGTTCTCCCTTGCTGGGTGTTGCTCTAATTGTTATGTTGTATTTTTTGTACAAACACTCATTACCACAGCATCTGAACACCTGTGAGGAGCTGCTGCACCAGGATGTGGTCAGGTTCAGAGGCACACAAACTGATGAATATCACATTCTGCCTCTTTAATTGCCACTCCGTGCAAATCTTTTTTTGGCATATAAATCAAGGAGGGAGGTTGGTACATGATTCATTAAACGTAACATGTGGTACAAGGGAGGCAGGAGCAAACAGGTGGAGATAGAACTTCCAGACACTGGGAGCAGCCTGGAGATGACCAAAGCTTTCTTTGAGGTTAACAGTAGGTTTCCTGTTCCATGTTTTACTGAAGGATCTGAGGCAGCAAAGCCCAATGGTTTTGACATAGGTCTTGCTTTCACCACTTTCCTCCTTGATCCAAGCCTACCCACCTCTGGTCTCCGTGTCCTTCCTGTCCACCCCCCTACAACTGCTCCTGCCTTATTCTGACCTCAGGGTTCTGCTTTCTGGCTCAGCTCTGTGGATAGGTGCAGCCAAGCACCTAGGTCTGGGGAATGCAGCATCTTGAGCCCTGTTCCACATCATGCCTCACTTTGGCTTGTGTGACCTTGGACACCTGCCTGCTGAAGAGAGAGAGGCTTCTTGTAGCTCCCAGCAAATTTCAGAGATACCTGAAAATGACAAGGTGGGTTTGTAAGATTGTAGGAATGAGAAAGAAATGGAAATGTTTAACTTTATTGTTTAACAAACAGGAGAAACTTGTGTCTGCTGATAGTATACGTGAGCAATGAAAACCTCTAAGTACCAGGACAACTTTTTGTTGAGCATAGCTCAGTGGAGCAGCAACGCTGCCTACGAGACATCCTGCCCTTCCCTTCTCTGTCCCCCTGTTCTCTTGACTGCAAAATGGGGGTGCTGGTGACAGCCACATTTGCAGCAGCCAGCAGACATCCAGTGATGAACAGTGGCCAGAAGAAAACACATGTGAAGCCTAAACTCACTTGGGCATTCATGCTGCTTCAAGCTTGTGTTTTTTCCCGTAGTGCATTTTCAACCACTCTTAAGCTGCTTGCAGCTTTTGTTTGTGTTTGGCAAATAACTACAACTAAACTAATAAATCATAAATTAAATATTTCGTATGGAAATACTCAGAAAACCAGTGTGTGGTGATGCTCTTCCCTGTGGTGAGCTGGTGAGAGCACTGCTAGGTATGACAAAAGACACAGTTTCAAATCCCTTCTTTATGTTTAGATGCAGAATCTGGATTTAAAAGTCTCCCGTGCCACAGACGGGCCTTGTCAGCTGGCTGAGGGCCATTTTGTGATGGGATTTTCTGCCTTTCCAGCCAAGCTCTCTCTGGAGGTGGGTGCAGTCACCAGAGGCTAATTTGGTAACAGTCTGAAAAATGACTAGCCCATCTCTGGTGTGCTGGAACAGCTGGCAGTGGGCAGTCATGCTGTTGCAAAATATTCTGTTCAGCTGCATATACCTTACTCATAAGTAGATGTTCCTTCTCCTCTAATTGCCTCTGTGCTCCTGTTACTCCCAAGCACCTTGGAGCACTATTAAGTAGTAATGACTACTGATACGTGTGGAAGAAATCAAGGTTAATATATAGCTCATTAAAAGAGTGCCAGAAGGAGCACAGAAAGGGGGGTTTGTCTTGTACAATGCATAAAGCTCCCATGGGTGGTGTCTGTATGTAAGCTTACTGCCAAAAGAGAAGAGAAGCAGTTTGGTTCCTGGGTATTGGACTCTGTCAGGTGAGTGAGTGGGAGGGCCGTACTTAGAAGTTGAGCCTCTGTGGTTTGTTCTGTTTTTGTATTTATTTTGGCTTGCTTTTTATCCAGAGGTCTTTGAAACCAAATAGAAGTTCCAAACTGATGTTGAGTCAAGCCCTTGGTCTGGCTGGAGGTATGTGGAAATGAGCTGGAATGGTCAATCCAACCTGCTTTGAGTACTGTATCACAGTCTTCTCTCCTGTAGTGTAAGGAGTCTTGTGTGTCCCCATTATGCTGAGGCAGTGAAATGGAAATCTGAGTGCACCTCTGCACAACGCAGTTGCACGGCAAAGGGCGTCTGGGTAAGAAGGAAGCAGGACACTTGTGCTTGCCAGCTGGAGCTCTTGGTTTGCTGCAGTGCTTGCAGTGTCCCTGCAGTAACTCTCCTTCAGCTGGGATGGAGCCTGCAGGTGCAGTGATCTGTGCCAGAGGCCGAGAGGCTGCTCTGGGGAGAAGCAGAAGAATAGTATTTTGGCACCTGGATTCCTGTTGTAGGCCATGTCCTGTCAGTGTTTTTTTCCCCTCTAGCTACTAGCCTAGTGAATTTAACTGTACGTGGGGCAAGAATGGGCTAAAGAATGCAAAAGCTGTTTGGGTTGTGGTACTGGGCACTGCACCTCTAAAGTCAGATGTTCAAACCCGTCTATAACTGGTGTTCTGCAACTCTAGCTACCCTCTGCAGCTGCTTGGAAAAGGACATGTAGGAAAGGTTTCGTGCAAGGACCTCTGGGATTGCTTAGTACTTTGCCCAAGTGTTGTGGTTGACCATAAAAAGTGAGTGGAACAGCATGAGAAAGCTCTTGAAATTCTATTTTAGTCATAGCAGTGCTGCTTACCACAGTTACCATCCTGGTCTTCACCTCTGTGCTTTCACTGCCTCCTCCCTGAGGCGACCAGCACCCCAGCTGTCCTGCTCAGATTGATTGTCCTTGACTTGATCTAGCTGGTTTAGAGGGAAGTCCTCTTATGGAGAAGGCCATATGTAGCTGTCACATGGGTCAGTATCTCAGTCCAAGACCAGACCCCTCTGAAGGGTCACGGGCTTGAAAATGGGGAGTTAAATGCAAGTGCTTGGCTTTGCAGCTACAGGAGATGTTGGGTCCCGCAGGAAAACCAGCACCTAAGTAATGAATTAATGAACTATGATGTTGCATTTGTTTTCAGTTGTGTTCATGTAACTAAGTCTAAACTGAGCCGGTGATGTATTTTGCACAAGCTGAAGTGGCCGTGTTCTTCCAGTTTTTACCTCTTTCCACCCTGATGACAAGGGCCCTGGTGGTGTGATCTTCCACAGCTCTGAAAGTGGCCCTGTGTGCTGCTTGGAGCCTGAGTCTTTAACACCACTTCTCAAGGTTGCCATGTGTGACTTTCTGGTGCTCCTTCCTTTTGGGACGTGTGTGAGTAGTGCGCGTATGTCAACCTGTGAGACTAGCACAGGTGATGCACACTCAACAATAGCTTCTTAAGGTGTAACTTTAGGACTTCCTGGATGCACACCTCATCCTTATCCTTTTGCCCTACTCTTAAGAAAAGAACAGGCTCTGGTACTGTTGTCCTTCCATGTGACGTTCTTGCTGGAGCTTACTGTGGTCTGTGGCATTAAAAAATAGAAAGGACATAACTTGTTATCACTGTGCTGTGACAAGAACACAGTTGTATTCACATAGAACTATTGCAGTCTGTCTGTAAGACGTGATATAATTGAAAAGTCTGGCACATTTCCCACAGCAAACATTGTTAATCCCCACTAGCTAGGATTAGTCACCACTTCTTACAAGCCTTGACACAAAGCTAGCAAGTTATTCAGTTAATCTGCACTTACAGGATAAATATTGCATCCTGTGGGAAATTAGCAGCGTCTTCTTCCTCTCCTATTCTACAGTGATGCATTGTGTCTCTTACACCTGAAGATGGAGGGGAAAAATGCAATAACCTGTGACTGATGTTAGTAGACACCTGCTATCACAATGCAGCTGGATCAGCAGGGAAATTTAGTGCAAAATAGCTTGCTGAAACCGCGGAGCGAATATAAACAGCATCTTCGTGCTCTTCATGGCACTGGAGAGTTTTCATGTTACATGACAAGCACTTGATGCCTCAGAGCTGGAAGACTCTTCCGAGCATCCTCTATTCTGTTTTACTGTGAGCTTTTTCCTTGTGTGATCTCAAGCTGCTTCTGCAAGTAGTGTCGCTGGAGTTGGTTGCTGTATTTCCCATGAAACCAAGGTCACTGAGATGAAGGTGTTTCTGAACCTTTACAGAGTCCAAAGTGCAGCTCCATGTTTCCTCATGGATAGTCTCCAAAACAGCAAGATCTTGCTGAGTAGGTGACCTGAGATCCCGTTTTCTGGACAAAATAGCTGAGTGGATCTGGAAACACCAGGTTTCCAGCTGTTGGGCAATTTATTCAGGGAAGCTGGCTTGAGGAAGAGCACCAAGGAAACTCGGAGACTTCGGTTCAACATCCGTGCCATGGAGTTTCTTCCAAGCCTGCACATTGCAAGTGTATAGTGAAACCAAGACGACCAGTGGGCACAAGCAGTGGAAGAAAAGGGTCTTCTGCCTGGGGAGCCCTTGATTTGTGAGAAGTTCTGGAAATTTCTGATTTCAGTGTGGTTTGATTCCCTTAGATGCTTAGCTCTCTTTATGGTTTTGACTAACTTAAATTGTGTTTTTTTCTTAGGACATGGGATAAATAATTATGTAGATCAATGGATGTTTCTTTACTTCATCAATTTACTGTTGCATTAGACGGAATCATGTTCACAGGGATTTTAAGTTTAAATTTCCCTCCCAGTCAGTGAAGTGGAGTTGAAGTTGTAAGCAAAGTGCTTTCAAAGAGAGAGGACTCATTCTAAGAGCTTTTTCTGTTTTTGAATACTTCTTTATTATGTTTCCGTTGTATTTCTTTAAGATAGGTCAATAACTGCAGGAAGAAAGCGCTCAGGTCATCCTGCCTTTGAGGACACTGGAATCATCTTGGCCCTGCAGTCCTCAGCAGTGTCCTGGCGTCATGTTCAGGGTGGCTGAGCAGGACAGCATCCATCCCTGCTGGCACATCTTCAGTCAGGTCCAAAAGCTGTAATGTTTCCGTGCTTTCCCCAGAGTGCGTCTTTTGTGTCTAATAAACCACATTGGTAGGGTTCTTCAGAGAAAATACAGTGCTCAGGCTGCCTTTGTAAACTGACACAGCCCTGGAGCTCCTGGAGGCAAGAGCTGGTGTTTCTTTGGTGTCTGGAGATGATTAGGGGGCCGTTACACGCTTGGTGAGATAAATTGCTGAGTCAATTGGAAATTGCCAGCAATATTTTTCTCCCCTTCTATCCCCATCTAGAATTTACACAGGAAGGTCATGTTACTGTTGTTTCCTCTTCCACATTCCCTGTCAGACAAGGTCATTTTCAAAGCCAATGACTGGTTAAGCTTTAGTTCTGCAACGATGGAAAATTATTATCAAAGGGGACAAGCTTCAGAGTAGATGATTAACCAGCACATCCGATGACTGGTTACATTTTAACAGGCCTCCTTTTAAAGAACTCCCTTCAGCTGTAGCGAACTTGAACTCTTATGAAAATGAGTTTCCCATGAGATGTAATGGAGCGACTCCCCCTTACAATGTGGCTGAAGCATCTAGTCCTGGCTGAATAAGTAGCTGGTAAGAGAAAAGGACACAGTCCCCTCGTAAAAAAACTCCTAGAAGCTTTCCCTGGAAGCCCAGATGTTATACCTGCTCCTAGTCCCTTGTTACTGCTAGCAGAATTTACTTTATTTTCTGTTCACATGATCATGAGAAGCATAGTCTAAATTGACCTGTGTAGCGTGGCTCTCGCAGTCCTTAACCAGTGAAAGTATCAAGGCAGATTAAAGCCAGCCTCATTCCTGCGTTGGTTTAGGTTTTGGAGTAGCCAAGAGCTGGGCCAGGTTGTTGCTAGATATAATTCATCAAGGAGGGAAATGCTGATAAGAGGTGCCAGCAGAAGCAAAATAAGAGCTGGGTTACAGCAGCATGACCTAAATTGATCCTTCTACTACTGCCTTTTGGAAATACTGTTTTCGTAACAGGCAGTATTGTGAGGCTGGATTGTATTTTGGTGCAGAGCGTATAGGCAGTATTTATAGTCTTCTCATCTGAATTAGCTGCAGAATTTGAATGTTTTATTTTTAGTAAAGGAAAAAGAAGACTGATGAACCAAAGGGGAATACAGCTATGCAATGAAACCTCATGGAGAGAAAGATGCTGTCACAAGGGGAGAATTTTTTGGAAACTCATTCATTGCTTCATGTATGTAGTGCATCAGTCTTTCCTGTGGTTTGAAATGTGCATTGAGGAACCTCATCTTGATCCAACCTGAAATGTAGCAGATGCTGATATGGTTAAAGCCATCTGGAGCCAAGCCGTTAGCTGCCAGCCACTGGCAGAGGCACCGATGCCTGCGGGTCTCTACCTACCGACATCAGCAGGGTGCCTAGCACAGAAGTTTACCCCCTTGTTGGAAAACTCCCCTAAGATGACACTTCTCCATGCTAATCCTGTGCCACTGCGGCTAGCCTGCTTGTGGACGTCTAGCCTAGCTGCTGTTACGCTGGCACGAATGTGTCTAGGCTGGCTGTGGCTGTCCCTGTTTGACTGCAGTCTAGTCCAGAGTCCATCTGGTCACACAAGAAATAAGCAGAATTTGCCTTGCTGGTGGTGCTGAGGGAGTGCGAGGCACAGAGGCAGGTATGCAGCCCCGTCCTTGGCATCGTTCCCCAGACTCAATTATCTTGTCTTTCCCGAATGACCCCTTCCAGCTCGCACACAGCTGAGGGCAGATGTTGGCCTTTACTTTGGTTTGTTTACGGCAGCTTCATTTTTGTTCCGCTTCTCCTATTAACAATCAGGAATGAATTCTGTTCTTGGTTTAATCAGGGTAACTGTGAGCAGGCTCACGCCTGTGCACTTGGAGGCTGTTTTTAAAAGCTGGATGATACCAGTGTGATGGTGTACAGCTGATAAATCTTTAAAGAGAAGGTCACAGGGCTGTCTGCAGAGGTCTGACGTTAGCTTCTACTGACAGTGATAGGAACTGGTGGTGTGTGTCTCTGTGGTATCAAAGGAGGCTCTCTAAAATTCACCTATGCTTAAAGGTCTAATCTCCTAAAGTCCCTCTGAATAGCTCTGAGATAGGCTTGAGCAGGGCAGACATTTGTGTTTTCCCCACACTTTGTGTCTGCCATCCTCTTCCCTGCAAATAGATTTGAGTCAAAGCTTTGATGGTGTTGCGTGCACGGCTCATTGAAAAAGCCGAGCAAAGTGGCATGTCTCTGCTGGACAGCTATTGCTGAGTGCTGCAGCGGTGAAAGCCTCTGGCAATCAAAAAACTGGTTATGGGGTATTTTCCATTTTTTCCTTCTAAGCACATGAATGGAAAGTGGGGTTCCCCATTCCCAGGCCTTATAATGAAATCTCAGTTGTCTGGACACAGGACCAGAGGACGAGCTAGTATTGGCAAATACCTTGTTCCTAGTGGAGGTGATGTCCTTGTCCTAATGGAGACAGGCTCAGGTGTGGGACCTGTGTGCTTACACTCCAGCTGGAAGTTCATTGCCCTCATTGGCTGCTGTTCCAGTTATGTAACTGTGAGAGATTACCCAAGTTGATCAGCTGGGGTTTGTGCCTGATAAAACTTGTCCATGAAATGCAAGATGTTGGAGATGGTGAAACAGATGCCTGTCTCTAACAGTGCTAAGACGACAAGGTTACTGAGAAGAGCTCAGGTGTGGGACCTGTGTGCTTACACTCCAGCTGGAAGTTCATTGCCCTCATTGGCTGCTGTTCCAGTTATGTAACTGTGAGAGATTACCCAAGTTGATCAGCTGGGGTTTGTGCCTGATAAAACTTGTCCATGAAATGCAAGATGTTGGAGATGGTGATGTCTCTAACAGTGCTAAGACGACAAGGTTTCTGAGAAGAATATCTCAGAATAAGTCAGCTGCTACGGCTGGGAATAAAGCTGACAAGAAGTGACACAGGAGATCTTTTTCAGGTCTGAAATTGAAGCTGCTTAAGTTTAGGGACATGTTAATTGGTTAAGCATCCTTAGACCACTGTGAGTACCACAACAGCAGCAGCGCAGGCGTTTGTTAGCCTCTTTCTCTGTAACTCCACTGGGATAAGGTAGTCTGTCATTTCCCTGCTCTCAGCAGCCTTCTGCCTTTTAAAATGCAGAATGCTCATATGAAGACATTTTAAAAAATTATCTAGAATTGATTTTACGTGACAGACATTGCTGTCAAATTTAGGAAGATGGCCAGAAAGATAACAGGACAAAGAACAACTGAATACAAGCATTTTCCAGTCCTAAGTGATCTGCTGTGATCTGGAATGTTATTTTCATATCAGTTTTTTCTACATATGAACTAGAGACAGTATTCTTCAACGTACACATGGGATTGCCAGTGGGAGCAGTGGTGGCCTCAAGCCCTGGCGGCCTCAAGCCCTGGCAATCAGGTGCTTGGGCGGTTTTGAAATATGCTTTTCCACAATGATTATCTAGATCTCTTCTGTTGTTGTTCCTACTTGTATGAAGGACTGCTCTGTAACTGCTCCCTGCTGGGAGCAAGGACCTATTTGCATTATAGCAAATGATTCCCTAATAAAAGACCAGGTTTAGTGTAACATCTTTGAGACCTCTCCATCCAGCTTAGTTAAGATGTTACACCAGCTGACTGTGCCCAAGACTGCCAACGGTTCCAGCTGGGAAGCTTTTTCCCGTAGAATTGCATGGGGCCAAGTTTTGCTGAATCTCAGCGACTGAAGCATTGCTCCCCTTTTCCACAAGCTGAGGCTGCTTTGATGCACACTAAGGAGCTGGCTCAGAGCTGGACTTGGTAAACAGATGTGAAGCCACTGCTTGAATTCCACCTGATTACACCAGAAGGAGCTTGGCCCACTCTTCTCCTAATTCCTTCTAGTTTGCTGGCAAAGTTAAAAGTAGTGTTCGCTTTTGTAGTACTAGCCTGATTTCACTGGTTTCCACTGCAGTCTATTGCTGGGAGGTACCCAGGGCACTGACATTTTAATAGTAGATATTTCAGTTAACATGTTTGCATGTTTTATTGCGTTGTTTTGTTATGCTTGTGCAGTTGGTAAATGGCCAGGACATCCCATAAGAAGGAACATAAAGCAAATTTGCATTTTTGTATACTTTCTAGTGCTAGCCTCAAGGAAATCCCGATTATACTTCCATTCTTTAAGAACAACAGCAAAGAATCTGCCATCTGGAAAAACTCAGGAAAGCATTAAATAAACTTTTTCAGTTTTGACAATGGAATTGTTAGGAGATAGTTCATAAGCTTGATGGACATGCTCTGTAGCCTGTGCCAGCAGTTCCCGGATGCAAGCAATGCTGAGGGGGTCAAGCTGGTACCCACTAGTTTTGGGTGTTTGTGGTCTATGCTGGAGGTCTGGCCTTACACTGAGGAGATGATGGGGATGCAGAGGACTGTGGAGGCTGAGATTCTGGAGGCTGCAAGAGGGATGAGAGGGATACAAGCAAGTCGCTACAATTTGAAGGAGAAGGGCCAATTCCAAGCAACAGAAAGTGAAGGCAAGAACAGTGAGACCTACCTAAGAAGCCTCATGGAGTCATTTTTCTTAGCATTTCTGGGAGGGGACTGATTCCAGCTTTAACAAAGCTCTGATCACAACCTTTTCCCAAGGCTTTTACAGGATAATGCAGCTTAGTGTTGGAGTGAAACTGGGCTTTGAAATGCTCTATGCAGCTCTCTGTTGGCAGCTGTAGCATCCCAATCAATAATATCAGTCTATCAGCCTTCTAGAAGCACTTAGCAGTTTGGGCACAATCAGTCTGGTTCAAATGCAGGCCCAGAGTCTTGAAAGCTCAATATAAACTGTTCCTGTCCCTGACTGGTGTGAACTGAACCTCTGCTGGTGTTATTGGGCTGTGCTGATTTGAATGAACTCAGAACCTGATAGTAAAGTTTTTCTTGAAAACCCATTTTAGGAGGTGCTGCTGTTACCCTGGGACTGTATCTCCATCTTGAATATAAATGCAGAGTTGGCCGCTCTTAAATACCCAAGCAACTAAATCATATAGCAGTAGCAGCATGCAATTATCAGCTCCTCTGTGTGCTTCAGACTGACAGATGTGGAGGCTCACAGTGTAGCAGGGGCTACCCCTGGAGCAGGAAAAGCCCACGCTTTGCAGAAAAGTGGGGTTTGGGAAACAGCAACCCTTTTCTCACTACCAAAACAGACCACAGCCAGGTGTTTGGGATGCATGTTCATCTCGTGCAACATGTGCTGAAGATGTATGGCACAGCTCTGGCTGTTCAGTTGTTGATGATCCTGACTATCTTTTTTGTGGAGTGAGGGGGTTCTGGGTCTCAGGATCAGGCTCTTGGATAATTGCAGCCTCCTCACTGCCCTCGCAGCCTGTGCTCATGCACTCTCAGGACAAGGGGAGAAGAGGCACTGGAAGCCTCAGCTTTCCTTTAGAGTACCTAACTCAGCTTGGATCGCAGATCTCCATGGTGCCAGGGTGTTGCTCTTTCTCCATGAGCTGGTATCTCATAGCACCAGGATTTGTTACAATCCAGAGTCCAGTTTCTAATCCTCACTGCTTGAACCTTATTTAGAAAACTTGAAGTGCCTCCCAGGTGTTTTATGTAAGAGTTGACTCACCTGCACCTAAAGGTGATGAATTGAAACCTGGGAATTTGTGCAGAAAAGCAAAACAAAAACAGTGAGGAAGTTGGTGGTGGTTTAAAGAGGTAGCTTTGAAGGTAGAATTTTATCTTTAAAAAGGATGTGTGGGGAGGAGGAAGCAAATAGTCGTGAAGGACAGATGTAAGGAGAAGCCTCTAACATTTGTATCTGCAGTCCTTCCATTTTTTTTCTTCATTATCTGTCTGGAAGATGATGGAGAAATACAGAAACCAAATAATTGTTTCCTTTTAAAGTATTTTAATCTTTAGCTCAAAGGTTGGGAGAGTCCTATATTGGCCTTAAGCCACATGTTTTGTTTGATTTTTCTTGCGGGATGGCAAGGAAGGATAATTACTATTTTTTTTCTTCACTGAGACTTGTTGGAAAAATTCCTCCAAGATGAAACTCTCTTGGGCTTGGCATAGTTATACTGGGAATAAATGCCGTTTGTGGTGTACAGGGCATTGGGCAAAAATATATAGCAAGCCCTTTGTAGTGATCTCTCTGTTATGTCTAGCCTACCGCACAGGGATTTCACAATTATTGCAGAACATAACTCAGTGTTGAAGTAATCCAACAAAATTTATTATATAAATCTTTACAAAGACAAGGGAGAAAAAGAAGGGCAATGCACTTAGGAGTCTGAATGCTGGGTACAGAGAGCACGTGCTTTAGCTCCGCTGACCAAAGTTCTGCGACAAAACCTGTATGCGTCAGCACAAACGACAACAGAGGTACAGCCGCCCTCTGTGTCTTGGCCAGCAATCTCTGTAGTCTGGGCAACATTTTCTTTTAAGCTTCTCATGACAAGTGTATCCTGGCTTGCTGTTAGTGCTGTAGGAATAGCTGGCTTTAAAATTCCCATTTGCTAACGAACAGTGACACGATTTTTGGGTTAGCTTGAGCGTTAACTCTCCACATCTGTTCTGTGAAAAGAACAAAGCAAAAATGCTAGCTCGGAGTTGAACAAAATAGTTTTATTTTCTTAAACAGCTGTTATGGGGACAGTAGCTCCTTGCCCCATTCTGCTCTAGAAGCCAGACTTGGTGTCACCATGGCCTTGAAGGTAGAACTTGGGTTGCTCTGCTGGAGGCCAGCCTTAGTGCACGATGAAGAGTGCATTTCCATTTGGAAGACAGGTGATCTATCAGTAAGGATTTGAGGCCATATCTTCTCTATCTTTCCATTCCTTTGTTGGGTAAGTGGAAATACAGAGTTGTGTACCTTGTCTCCTGAGAGACACATGTTCTGCCCTGGCTTCGTTTCCATGATGCCAAACAAATTCTTCCTATAGATCATGTCAAGCTGAAATTCGCTGAATATCGAAACTCTTGTTAATATACAGAGAGTACTATCAGTTTAGCAGCTAATTAGAGATAAGATAAAAAAAGAGCAACTCTGCCAAGGGAAATGAGATTCTCATGTCACCTAATGAAAAATTACCTTCTGTAAACCAGACAAAGAGTCCTGAACCTCCATGTTCAACCAAACTACAGCTGTTTCAAAGCAGAACCAACAGCACTATGAAGTGCCTTTTCTTTTTTTCATTTCCCCTAGACAAAGCACTTATCATGGAAGTGAGGATGAGAACAAACAGGCCACCTCATCAGACTGCTGCTAGATCAAACCTGGTAGGAAGCCCGACTTCCAGCTGCCTTATTACAGCAGCTAAAGGACACAAGACCAGAGTCCCATCTCCCAAACTGCAGTTTTGCAACCGGATCTAGGAGAAGGCTGTTTCAGAGCAATTCCTCCCTGAACACACTTCTCTTTTCCATCAGACAGTCATTTAAAGGTTTCCACAACCAGAGGCTATATCCAGTGGACCTTGCGAATTTGTCTGAGTTGGTGCAAACCCCAGTTCTGGTTTTACAACAGCTAGTGGCATGCAGTTGGGCAATCCCACCGTATGTGAAAACATACACTGTCAGTTAAGCTGCAGATACTGCTCCATGTTGAGCAAACCACACCCCAAGACCTTGTTTATAACAAGATGGGAGGGACCACATTTGGAGACTGTTTCATGGCAACTGAAATCTTAATTAGCACAGCTATCTTCATATGTTGCAAGAAAATATCTCTTCTGGAGCAGGTGGATATTAAAGTATATGTAAATAATCAATTAAAATGAAGGGCTTATTACTGGCTTATTATTGCTCTAGCTGCAATTTGTATATAAACTTGGATAACGTACGTTCTCAAGCCATCATTGCAATTTAAAATATAGAAAGGCAGCAGGCTTTTGGAAAAGGATCTTCTGCTGCTTTCTGGTTCACATGTCACGGTTTCTGAAGGGTAAAGAGTCACAACTATGTGACTGCTTGAGCTGGGCGTGAATAAGCAACTACTTCAGTGCAGTGAAGGCGACTGTACAGTCTTTCAGCTCTCAGGCATGACTGAGAGCAGAAGTGAGCGATGGCACAGCAACCTTTATGGTATTAGCTGTAATTATAGCCTGCTGTTCTTTGTCTGAACAGGAGGAAAAAAGTCAAATATTTGCTATTGGGGATAAATGGAGAAGCAAGAGCTTTTTTTGATTGTGTGTGGAGAGGGTGGGCCCAGTCCTGCACTCTTAAACGGGCTGATCTGAAAGGTGTCAGCACCCGCTCCCGCCCTTTGCCAGTAGTTGAAAGAGACGCGGTGATCATGTAGAAAGGTCCAGAGCTGACAACATGCCGTGGCTGACTTTGGAGCTTTTTGTAATTTTAGCGTTACTGGTGGCAGGGATACTGACAACAGAATGATCCCAGCTCCCTTTGAGTGAGAAATGATTCACGCTGTAAAAATAAAGTTTGATGCAAGCAGTCCTGTATCCTCTCGACATGAGGACTGCAGCTCTTGAACTTTTAAAAGGACTTTTTTGTCCCCAGTTTTTAGAGAAGCCTTGCAGGGTTTTATAGTTAGTGTGGATCACCTGTTTCTGGACAGCTGCCCCAGACAGCATTTTCTGGGAACGCTCTCTTCTGCTCTGGCCTGGCACTGGAGCTGAGCGTTAGGAGCTTTTAAACTCGGATCCAGTTTGACGTCCCCAGTACTGACATGAGAGGTTTTCTTCTCCACTTCAGCCAGATGTTGGTCCCTTCAGTAAGGAAGCCTGTCATAGTTAATGCTTCCCTCCAACCATTGCTCTGATGTGTAATCAGAGAGACCGTGAGCTGGTGATACCAGAGCATCTTGTCTCTGACCATCTGCTCTCGGTGCTTTTTGAGGCAGAGAGAAGATCTATTTCCAGACAAGTGGCACTTGGTTTCAGTGGGAGAATCTGGATCTTTAGCAAAAAGTTTTACAGAGGCTTGAAATAAAGAAGGGGGAGGGAGCACAAGTGGGAAAAAATATTTTAGTAACACTTGTAGTTTACAAGATCTTGTAAGATTTCAGCAAATGGCATGCATGTACCATGCAAAGGCAGCTGCAGAAACAAGCTTCAGGGAGCTGCTACCTCTTTTGATTAATTAATCTGGTGCCCCCACCATAAGAGGGATGTGGATCTGTTGGAGCATGTTCAGAGGAGGCCACAAGGATGATCCAGGGGCTGGAGCACCTCTGCTATGAGGACAGGCTGCGGGAGTTGGGATTTTTCAGTCTGGAAAAGAGAAGACTTTGGGGGGACCTAACAGCTGCCTTCCAATACCTGAAGGGAACCTACAGGAAGGCTGGGGAGGGACTTCTTACAAGAGTGTCCACTGATAGGACAAGGAGAAATGGGTTTAAGTTGAAGTTTAAGTTGAAGGAGAATAGATTTAGATTAGACCTTAGGAAGAAATTCTTCAGTACAAGGGTGGCAAGACTTTGGAATAAATTGCCCAGAGATGTTGTTGCTGCCCCCTCCCGGGAGGTGTTCAAGGCCAAGCTGGACGGAGCCTTGAGTATCCTGATCTAGTTGAGAGGTGTCCCTGCCCATGACAGGGAGGTTGGACTAGATGGTCTCTAAGGTCCCTTCCAGCCTAGGTCATTCTGTGATTCTGTGATTAATTACTCAAGTTGTATGAAAAGGCATTCACAGATATTTTAGCCCAAAATATTGGTACTGAATCTCCACACTTCGGGAAGCTGTTAGTCCTATTTAAACCCTTTTCCTTGCAGCAACACACCTTGTGCAAGGTCGTTCCTTTGAGGCTCAGTGTTGCAGGGCTGAGGTGAAGGCCTGGGTTTGTCCCAGGATCTGCTGGGGTGAGGTTTGATATGAAGTGCAGTTCTCTTACGCAGTTGTGCATCCTCCTGTGAACACACTGAAATGAGTGGAGCAACTTGTTGCATTTTCACATGCAGGGAGATAAACGCTCTTGTAAAATCAAAGTTGCTTTCTTGTTCTGTGCCCGCTCCATAGCACAGAGCTGTGAAAATGACTCAACTCCAGGAACTGAAATAATGATTCAATGAAAAGTTGAAACTAAAGTTCCAGGATGGCAAAAAAGCCTCGTGTGGACTTTCCACTGTTTCAACAATTAGTTATGACCTTTCATACATTCAGATAACGGGCTTTATCAGACAAAAACCTGAAGCAGGAACCCAGCTTGTTTAACAGAATCACTGGGGTTGCAAGTGACATTTCTTTCCTTTCCTTTACAAGCTTGATTGCCACATTTTAAATGGCAACATTTATTCTGAGAAGAGTTGACTGAGACTTTAGCCACATGGTTGATTTATGCACCAGATACCATCAAATTGTATTTGTGTTAAGGAATGAGCCATAAGCAGGGAACTGGAAACTGTGGCTTAAAAGGTGAATATCCTCTGGATATCTAGGTTCAGATCTTAGGTCACAGCTTAGAATGGGTATTAAGAACTCCTAGAAGCTACAGGAGGATAGGTTTCTATTTGCTTTTTTTTTAAAAAAAATATTTTATTTTATTTAAATTCAGTTAACCAATGCACAGCTGGCTCTGTGCCAGGACAGAGACTGGCTAATAAGTCAGGTCAGACTTGGGCTGCGTTTGCAGAGCAGCCTACTGCCGTGTAGAGGAGGTTCTGTTCATCAATTGATCTATTGGATTTATTTGTTTGTCTGGAACATTGAGCAACCTGAGAAAGATATCCCTGTGCATGGTGGGAGGGTCGGACTAGATGATCTTTAAAGGTCCCTTCCATCCCAAACCATTCTATGATTCCTCTCCATTACAGGTACAGCTCCATAAGAAGGAGGATGATGCCAATGTATGGAGCAGTTTTAGGTTCTTGAGTATTGATCCAGTCCTTTCAAAAATCCCAGACTTTGATGGCTGATCATTGCAATGGAGTATATTTCTTCTATGCCATTTGGAGAAGGGAAAACTTAAAATATGTAACAAGAAGAAAAAGGAAAGCAGAGAAAATGGCAACCCGTTAGAGCTGCGCACCGCAGGCAAACCTCTTAGTGCTCCCAAATCACAAATTTTGTTCCAAATCATATGGCCATGAGCATTTCTCAGTGAAATGGTCATCTAGTTTGGGTTGCATGGGAGAGGGCTTTATGCTGTAAAAAACATAGATTTTCTTACATGGAATCTTAGAAATTTACTTAAAAATCCATCTTGAGGTAGGTTGGTTGTTGTTTTTTTTTTGGAAAGTGATAGCACAAGGATCTAAAACTTGGCCAAGTTGCGTGCGATGGAGGACAGAGCTGGACACTGAAAGGTCCTGGCCAGCCTCTACCAGGGATACAGTAACGTAAAAGTGTATATTATGTAAACATGATATTTACTGTAGTGTAAAGTAGAGCTGAGTGCATGTGATAGGTAGAGAGAGAACATTAAGCAGCTTCTGGTGTGTTTACTCTGGAGAAGTTGTAAATGAATGTTAAAGAACCTGCTTCATGACTGCCATTTAGATTAGGAAGACAGGCAGATAAATATTGCTGTAGAAAAAGCTGAAATGCCAAGACTCTCAGAAATTTAGGCAATATTCTGGGAACCTACAGGGCACAGAAAACCTAGCAGATACATAGATGTCTTTTTTACCCAAGGATATAACTCTCAGGGTCTTAGGAAAATGAAATCAAGCTAGGTATGTTATATAGGCTGTTTCTGCTTCACAAAGGTTCCTTTAAAATGCAATTGCTTGGTTAAAATAATTTCTTTAGTATTTTCAGTGTCTTTATGAACAAAATTCCATAGCTTCTGTCTAATGAGCGCTAATGAGCACTGATTTGCTTTCTTCTCTGTCTCTTCTGCCTGTAGACTCAGCAATGCTTCTGTTAATTGAGGGATATGTCTGCAAGGAGTTTCAGGACTGTGACGCTCTAAACAAGGCTCTCCTGGGGCATCTACATGGAGAGGAAAGCCAGGAGTGGGAAAGGAAAGCTGAATCAGTAGTGGGATAATTAAGTTTTCTGTAGGGGCACTTGGAGCTAGAGCCAGGAAACAGTAATTGTTGCCTGGATCAGGTCAATTCCATCAGCTAAAAAATGGGAGTTAGGATTGGTGTTACTACAAGGAAGGTGGAATATGTTGCCTTTTCTTTCACTGTGCTGCCTAGTGGAGGCTACTGTGTAAGGCTAGGAGAGCTCGTGTGTCAATCATGGTAGTAAAGCATGAACATTGCTTTGGGCAGAGCCCTGTAATCAGCTTGGGGGAAGGAATTAGTAAAATATTTAAAATATGTTCTAAGAATAATGCAGTCCTTTAACATCCCCATAAATGTGAAACTGTTGAAGGGCGTCTTTTCTTTAAAAGCCCAATATTCAAATATTGCTATCAGTAATTGTAAGAATAGCAGAGTAGACACCAGACAAAGTGTTGACATATGTCAGCAGTGTCTTGGCTCCCAGCCAGCCCTAGAAATGCCTGTTTTGCCCTTCTGTTGTCCATAAGCACTTTGCACATTGGAGAAGACAGTCCAGGCCCCATGGCATCCTCCGAAGTGATCACTGGATGCTTTCGAAGTCTAAGTATCACAAGATTTGGAATAAAACCTGGGACATTAAGTTAGAGTTCATTGCACGTTCGGTACCAAAGCTGCTGCCCAGGGAGCCGCTGGGGGTGTCCTCCTTGCCCCAAGCTGGGCAGAGCAGTGGTTGTGCCTTTACAGGATGGTTCGTTGGTCTGTGGCTGCACGGAAGGTAATCTAGATGTGCAAGATTGGAATTTAAAAACCATACACGCTTAAACATTGCTTCTTTCCTGATGCTGATTAGATGGCTAGTGTGAAAGGTAGTTATCTGATAGGATGGCAGTTAAAGTCATATCTATGTGCTGCTCACATAACTAGCCAAAATAATTAGCACCATGCCTTCACAGCTCAGAGGGTAACTGTATTAGCTGCTTTTGATAATGCACTGATGTTGTGATGACATGAATTGTTTTGTGGGAAGTCTCAGACTGGCTCCTACTTATCTTGTGCTCTTCTTTGTGATTGCCCTTGTTGGGCTTGAGTTCTTGTTTTTCTTTTTTTTTGAGACTGTGTTACCAGTATTGAGGAAACACTGATACTTCAGATCCTTCCTTCACTTGGGCTTAATGATTTAGCTTTTTGTCATTGACGGAAACTGGTCTGTTCTAACACTGTCCTGGCTAGATTTCATTTTGAGCTGATGTTCAAACATACTCTACTGCTATATGAAGCCAGCTAGTGAGTATTTGCCAAACATAAGCTGGGCAAGCCACAACGGGCTGGATTTGAATGAGTGAAATAAAAGTGGAAATTACAGGAATGTGATTTTGAATGTCTCGGTGAGTCACAATCTGTTTGTTAGCAACAGAACGCCTTTGGAGATTGTCCGAGAACTTGGGAAGATGTATCGCGCCACCTTTGCTCACGCTGAGTAAACCATTGTCCTGCTGCGAGATTTCAAAGAACGTGTGTCTGTCACACAACAAGAGTTGTGCTGGCAGAGTTGAGTTCGGGGACAGGGAAGGAATTGATTATGTAGCATGAGACTTGAAATATAAAAATCAAAGTACAGTTATGATGCATTTTCTTTCTACATAGATCTGTGATATTTAAAGAGAAAGAAGGATATAGTGCTCTCTGATCTGAAAAAAGTTGTACTTCAATATTAATCTGAAAGTAGATGGGAAGAAGAGCCCTGTCCAAATGAAGATGGCTTTTTTTTTGTAATAATCATCTTATCTTAACAGTGAGACATAGCATCTGTGTGATGATTAATCTCTGTCTCTATTTGGTTGCTGAATGTTATTCATTTAAAAAATGACTTAAAGTAAACATATTGTACAGCCTTGGACAGATTCTGTCTGGGAGCGGTTTCATTTGAAAACTCTACTTCCCTGGCACCTTTCAGTCGTGACTAAATGGGAAATACCATTTTTAAAGTATTGGCTGGCAGATGTGATTTGTTATCTCTGTCTCCATATCAACCCTCTGTACAAATCCTCTGAGAAAACACAACTGAGATACAGTCTTTCTCTGTATCTCTCTGCTGTCTTTGCTCTGTGCATGGTCTTCAGAGGAATTTCTCCATAGCCACCAAGGACAGTGATTTCTTTAACGTATTCATGGTGCTCCCACCCATCCAAAGCATTTGCTTGGAGCAATTTTGTAAATAGTGAGGCTTCTGGGAGAAGAGAGTTCTCAATGACCTAATGAGGAAGGAAGACACTAATGCCCTAGGTCTGATCTTGTCATTTTTGCTCATGCTCCAAGAGTTCTGTTGACTTGGAGAATCCAGGAATGCAGGCATGACCAGGCCATGCTGCTGATGATACTCCTCTTGGATGTCACGTTCTTTTTCGCAATGCAAGACTGAGACTTTTAGTTAATTCTTTACAAGCTGGTTCATAGTCTGAGTTAAGCAATGCCTCTATTTTTCTTTGAGTTTATTATGACATTTACTAGGGACCAAATAAAAGTAAGTCTTAATTATGGTGGACATCAGAACTCCTGCCCCCCAACCAGGTTGTATAAAAGAGGAGAGGAGGTAAAATCAGAACTCTGCTCTCTAGCTGGTGTGAGTCTGGATGAGCAGTGAGGAGGAAGCATCTAACAACTTTACAGGGTCTTCCTCGCTCTCTTTAGTCCCATTCAAATGGCGCTTGGTGATGCAGACCTGGGATGTGCAGCTCGGAGCCGTACCGCTCGGCATGGCTGGAGCTCCTGCAGGGTTCTAACAGTCTCCAGGGGAGCTCACGTTCCCTTCATGGGACACAGGGAGTAGCATGATTTGGGACCTCACGCCTTGAGCACTTTGGAGGTTCCTCTCGTGATACTTCAAGGTGATCCTAACAGCAGTTGCAGGGTCACTGCAAAGGCTCATTTTGTAGAGTGCTGCTTGCTGCTACTCTCACTGTCCCCTGCTCAGGGGTTAGGCTGTCCATGTGGTATCCACCCAGCCAAGCCTCCTTCTTTCTTCTACTTTAGAGGCATCCAAGTTCAGCTCCCTGGGGCAGAGCCCACAGACTCAGGTACAAAGGTTTGGCTGCTGTGAACTCTGTCCTGATTTTGGCACTCCTCCTTAAGAGTGCAAGGGCTTTTGATGTATTACCTTGGTATGTGCTAGCTAGTGTTACTTGTAGCCAGTTCTGCACTTTACAGCTCCTCAGAGATCTGTCCTCCACCTTTGGTTTTCCAGAGTCCTTCAGGCTTCACACTTTTCCCACCCCAGTAGCTGTTTTACTGTTTCTGCCTTAAAAGACCCTCTAGACCATGGATGCACTCTGTGCTACAGCACATGCCTCTGGAGTTGCGACTGGGGAGGTTTATCATCTGTGTTCCTGCACAGAAACAGCTGGGAAGCAAAAAGGACCTCCCTGGGTTACTTGGACCACTGAGGAGTGTGTCCGGCTCAGCAATGGGACATGGCTGTTGGGATCCCTTCAGCAGCACAGGTTGTGCTGAAGTTGTATAAAGCGCCCTGTGCTCTTGTGCAGATGTTGGAGTCGAGATTTGGGTGGGAGAGCATCTTAACTACAGATTTTGCTATTAATGGAAGTTTTCCCAGTGGTTAGAGGTCATTTCAAGATTTTTCTTTTTAAGAGGCATGATGAGTTACTGTGTGAACCACTTTGCAGCCTGTGCCATTGCCAGCCTGCTTTTCTGAAGGTGGAAGCCAGCGGGGCGAGCCAGCAGACTCCCTGCGGCACGGTGCCACCTTGTTGACTGCTTGCAGCTGACCCCTGTGGAAGGTGATGTAATAGTGTGACTTGTTTTCCAAGCTGCTTCCTTTACATTATGGAAACTGTTGTCAAAGAAAATTTGGCCTATAACAAAATAAATGGTTAATTGTGGCTGGGCAGCGGAGGTGAGCACATGTGCATTGGTTAGTGTGCCTTTTAATTTTTTTTTTTCTGTCTTTGTTTAGATCTCTCATCTTGTGAAGAATTGGGAGGAAACAAGTGATTTAGGATCTGAAGGACCCCTAATCCAATGCTATCCAAAATCCAGTAATTGCTTGTTGGTGGTGCAGACCTGAGGAGGTGGCACATGTGCTTGGAGAACATCACATCATGCTGTGCACTTCAGCTGTCCAGGTAAGCAGCTCCCTCCAGTCCACGCCACAAGCCCTTACCCTTCAGGGTAATAAAACAAGATGTCTGCGTAGGTGGTGGTGCTTCATCAAGAAATTCTCATTAAGAGCTGTGTGAACAGAAAACACTTGAGGCATTTGCAATGAAAATAAAGGAATAAAGACCTCTGAACCCAGCTGGGAAGTCCAGCATGAGCAGGGGGAGCAGAGGTCAGTCACTTGGGAAGACGTGTGCTCTCCTGCCTTGGAAAGCAGCAAGTGTCACGTCAGCTCTGTAACAGCAGAACAGCCCTGGTCTTGAAGGTCAGCTTGTCAAGGTCCAACTTTTTCAAACAGACCAAGACTTCTTTCATTGAATAGTCCAGGGGGTGAAAAAAGCTCTTTTGAAATGCCATTTTGATTGGGTCTGTGTAATACAACATCCTGCCTTAATTCAGCGTTCAGTACACCTGAGAATTGGGGACAGAAGGCTTCTGTCTCGCCGCACCCAGTGCTTCTGTAAGTGCGAGGAGCTGTATTAGTTACTTGTGTTATACAACAGCAAAATCTCTTTCGTTTTGTTGTTATGACTATCCCTTGCTGGATGTTTCTGTGCCAGTAATTCTGGTTACAAAATATCTCCTTGTTTCCAGTTTTCTTATCAAAACTGTAAGGAATCAGAACTCTCTCATGTGCAACTGTATGGCACCAGGTCAGTGCTACTTTCTTGTCAAGAGTTTTCCTGAGCAACTAAGAGATTTAGCTGACATTCTTGTAGATGCAGGGGTTTGTTGTAGTTGGTTTCAGTGGGGTTTTGTTTGTTTGTTTGTTTCCTAGTTTCTTGAGGTTTTTTGGTACCACATTTAGAGGATTTCATAAGCTCATTTTGCTTAATATTGTCAGCAGTTTTTGGAAGTCTTAGCTCTATGTTGTCTCAGATAGATGCCTGCCCTATATGCTAGATGTCCCAATGGTCAAACTGTGTTTTTCCTGATTTGGCTACTGGGTAGTTTAATACTGGTCATATATACGTTTTTTGTATCTTCATTTCTCTGTCAGTGAATGTGAGACTGGCATTAGTGTCTCCAGTATAAAGTCCTTTAAGGGCCTTAAAATTTAAAATGCTGAATATGACCTCATTGGCAATACAACCAAGTTCTGGCCATCGATACAGACTGGAATGGTACAGATGTTCGCCATTCGTTCGTTTGCCATCTGCTACACAACAGGAGCAGCAGGACTCTTCTACAAAAAGAAAGTTCCACTTTCAGGTCTCCATGTTGCTGTAGAAAATACAGAGCATCCTCTTTCACTTTTAGAAGGAAATGAACCTAAATAAAGCACTGAATGTGCCATGGCCTCTAGGTTGATGGCCGGTGTCTTTCAGGGCACGTTAACAGCAACCTTCAGATCAGAGCTGTTGATTTGTACCTCTCCCATGAGATACCAGAATGGGGACAAGGCACAGATGCCTCCTGGGTTTCTCAGTGCTGCTGCACCAGTAAGGGTTGACGGGAAAAATGAGGGTTCTGCTGTTGGCCTGTCTTCTGGACAGGGACTTGGAGAGTACACAGTTAAAGATGATGTTGCAGGTAAATGCAGTCTACGTGACAGAAACAACTCTGAGACTACAGGATTTCCTGCAGCCAGGTGATATTAATAGATCCTACCCTTCACTGCATGCTTTAGAGGAAAGCACAGTCTTCATAATAGATCAAATTCATGGACTTCTATTTGCACCATAATCATCTCTGGAAATAAATTTCTCACTGATTAACATATGCCCAGAAGCATTTGCAGTGAATAGGCCTTACAGTTTTGTCTTTAGTGTACTGCAGACATTTGGTCGTATCTTCAGCTGGTGAAAACTGGCATCGCTTTGTTGCCTTTCCAAGTCAATTTACAATAAGCGAAGATTGGTCTTTCTGTTCTCCTTCACATGAAGGTCATGTAACTTTTGTGGCTTTATGCAATATGTTCTTTCTAAAGAGAAATGAATGCGCAGTTGTCTTTTATTTTGCAATGATCTTCTAAAGTACCCAGTTCAAAGATTGAGTGTGCTTGACACACTTTCCAGCCATTTCTTTCAAGTTAATAATCCTCTGATGCCTCTCACATGATCTGTTGGTCCTGCGAGGGTTTCAGCTTTGATGGAGGAGGAGTCTTTGAACAACAAGGGCAGACTGGAAAATCTGGGGAACTTCTGTTTTAGACGCTTTGATATTGTGCTGGTACTCTATCCTACTGTTAGGCTGTTTCAGTATTTCCAGTCTCAGAGAGTCATTTCGTAATAGATATGGGAAGGATTCTCACTTGGCTTGTCTGCAGTTTTCTTAGTTGCTCGAGGAAGGCAGTAATAACTTGCCCACTAAGAGTACCAGTAGCTTGTTTTCAACAGGATCTAAGAGCAGTATGCTTCAAAGGAACAATGTAGAAAGTTGGAGGAGAATCAGCTCCCACTGAGGAAAGGTCTCATCCTAAAGCCTCAGTAAGAGAGCTGGGAGGCAGACATTTTTCCATCCCTCTCCTTTCTTCTCTGTGATGATTAAGAGCATCAGCTGCTACTCACTGTGAGCAAAGGTTTAAGAATTTCTCTCACAGATAGTGGAGACATGAGTTGTTCTGCAAATCAGGACTCAGCTTCCTGCACAGTCAGGCTTTGAATCAGATCACCCAGCGTGGCAGGGAGGTGGGTTCTTAGCAGGGCGTCTGCCAGACTTGCCTCCAAAGGGATCTCGAAGAGGAGAGCTCAGAGTACTCTAGGAGGCTGGAGGAATCTCAAAGCATTTACAGGAACAAACTGACTAAAGAGGGTTTCAGGCACTGTGAGCGATGAGGAGGAAAAGTCCCCTTTGAAAACCAGTAGAGTTTGCGTTCAATAGCCAGCAAGGTTTTTCAGGAATCGCTGCCTTTTCTGAGAAGAAAACCACAGAGTTTGAACTACGAATCCCCAGCCGCCTCCACGCTATGGGTAAAGACAGACTATGTTTTAAGTTCAAGCCCAGCAAGCCTAACGTGGATGGTCTGGAGCAGGAAGCATCCTACAGGACAGCACCTTGGCTGCTTGGAGATTGCCAGGATGCATCACAGTGTAACAGGGGAAGAAACCAGCAGTTTCACAAGCAGTGGTAGGAGTCAGATCTAATTTCTAACATGTCTTTCTGGGTGTTCTCCAGTGCTGAGGGAAAGCTAAGTTTACCAGTCCTTCCATTAGTGAGGGCACCGACTGCTGTTTGAATCGCAGTTTATTCAAAATTTGTAGGAACGCAGTGTGTTGGTGGCTTCTCTTCTTGTTTCAATTCCAGCTGAACTTGAATAACGATTCTGAGAGGCAACAGGGCATCACCACAAATATGGGTTGTCTCTCTCATGTTGGGAGGAAATGCCTGCAGATAACTTCTGTGGTGGAAGTAGCAACTTTTCATAGCTCTGATCTCCAGGAGGAATCACCTCTATAAAGAAAAAGGTGACTGCCCTGTGACACAGAATGCATCTGTCAGTGCTGTTTCACTTTGAGGCAGTCAGTAATTTATCTCAAAGGTCTTGTTTGCACTTGATGCTGGCTCAGAAATCCTGAGTCACTCTTTACCCGAAATCACCTTGGTACATCTGTTTACTCTATGGTTGTATGATGGTTGGGAAAGTTCTCAAGTACAAAGAAAACTGAAACTGTGTCCATCCTAAAAATGTAGTCCTGCTGCTTTTATAATGAGAAAGCAGGTTGGATGTCACATTCCTTGATAAAACACAACTGTGTGTCAGTCCCAACGTTTCTCAGGTGTTGAGACACAACTCAGTGTTCCTGTGTGCTTGTGCTCAGGGTCTCCCAGCTGTTGAACTCCAGGAGGGCTGGCACAGATTTATACCTCCAAGATGTTAAGTACAAATTACATTTATGTCTACAGAAACATCTTAGACTACCCTCTCAGTCCCTGCCTTGGAAATGCTTATAGATCTGGAAGAACCAAATGAAAAGTTTTCTTTCTTGTTTTTGACTTTGAAGGATGTTTGGGGCTGTCCTCAGCTCAGCTCTGGCCTACATTTACATCTGTCTATGTGCATATATGTCTGTGTCACTTGGATCACTCTATCTTTGCTGAGTGTTAAGGTTGTGTACACAGCCAGCTGCTGGTGTCGTCTGAAGAGCATTTACATTTATTCTGTGGTAACTCGATCACAGATTCAAGCTCTGAAGGGCACCAAGCAATTGTGCTTATCGGTAGGAGCCTTGGTGCTCAGCTCTTGCTATTGGGCCATTTTTACAAAGTTATTTTCAATCTCAGTCATCACAGGCAGTCTTAAGAGCTTAAAATCAGACAAATGTTTGATTATTCATTAAGCTCTAAATGCTTAAACAATGAAACCTCTGCAAAAGCTGAAGATGAAACATGTAACTGCCGGTAACGAAACTTGCCTGCTGGTAGCCATAAATCAGTAGGTTTTTAGTAGCTTTTGATGAGTGTCTTAATGGGGCTTGTCAATATGACTGCATTTATAGCTTCAGCCATTGTTATATTACTCAAGTGATCACAAATCCTCTGATGACAGAGATGACTTGAGAAAGATTTAGCAGAGTATGAGTGTAACTGGAATTGTGACCTGACAACTGCAGTGTCTCTAAGAGCCACCTAAAGTCACTAGTGTGCATCTTTCCAGAATGCACAAAGCCTTCACTCATACCATTTTCTCTTTTGTGGCAACTTGACTACTGGTCTTCCCATGCCTCCTACCTTCATTTTCTACCTGTAGGCAATAGCATTCACTCCTGTCACACCTGGCCCATGAGACATGGGTTAAAAATTCCAATAGAGAAAATAGAAAAGCAGTGTATGAGCCCATGTTGTCAGGAATTTGAGATGGTAGAAAATTTGGGCAGCCACTGCTACTTCCCAGACACGTAATTCACTTTCCTCTAGCAGTGGATGCAACGTAGCTACTTGAGAGTTTCACTCTATTTTGCTCCTGTTTCAAAGCTAATAGTAAAGAAGAATGGTATCCATGAACATCCTGGGGCTTAGGAACTTGAGGAAGCATAAATTGAGAGTTTTAGGCACTTATCTTCAATCAGCTACCCCAAAGGCCATTTGAGCTGTAGAGCCCATCCATCATTTTGGCTGCTGACGCCAGTGCCATTGCCAGAGAAAGATCAGTCAAGCTGGATTATCACAGTCAAAGCCAGAGGCAGCTCTCCTGTGGGAAGTGGTTGAGAAAGTCTCATGTCTTAATTCCTTGTTGCGTAGGAAATAAAAAGGGGATTGTGCATGAGGGATGGGAATGCCCTGTTTCTCATTATCTGTATGCATGGTCTTGAAAGAGAGGGTGGAGCCTCTGTGCAAAAAATAAATCATAATAATGCAGTTTGTTTCCCTGTTTTGCATTCCAGCGTTCCCTTTTGGAAGCTGGAGTCCAGAGGCTTTGCCTGTGAGCTCTTATATATGGCTAGTAGTAAGGTTGACTTGTTTTTTTGTCATGAGAAAGAGCCAGGGGTGAGGAAATGGAAAAACCAGACGCAGAAAGTAAAGTGAAAGCTATTTACTCACAAGGGAGCGACCACTGTGACTTTAGAGTTGCAAAGGCAGGCCCAGACCTCTGTCTGCATTCAGCGGCGTTGGCTGTGCTCTGGGTGCTGGCTGCGCTGCTGGCTTCTAGAGCCGTCACAGCACGGAGCTGTCACTGGGGCTGACAGATTGGCGGTGCCACCGGGACTGGATGTGACTGGTGGCAGCTGTCTGTGCTGGTGGTGGGGATCCCCTCCAGGGAGTGAGCAGCCTTGGCAGCTTAGCATGGGGTGCAGCGGGCTTGGAAGCTGCAGCTTCAGTAGAGCGGGAGGAGGAACACCTGGAAGCATCTTTGGGGCAGGATGTGAGCAGAAGGCAGTGATTTGCAGTGGTCCATGATGTGCACTGTGGTGCGATTCAGTCTCTTGGTTCAGTTCAGAACATAAAGCAACTCACATGCATTTTTTTTTTTTTCATTGGAAGCTGGGTTTTTTGGATAGGTATGTGTGTCCCAAAAGGGAGTCTGTCTATCAGGACATTTGAGAACTTCTGATGGGGGTGGAGGGAGAATTTAAGCCAAACGCACAGATTTTGCTATCCAAACCCCAACTTTTCCCACACTTCTACCCCTCCAGGGGGCATTTATTGGGGAGGTTGTATATGCGATTCTCTTGGATTTTAGAAAAGAAAACTGAGAAGTGTAACCTTTTCTAGAAGAATACTGATAAACCTTTTCCAGTTCCATGAAACATTTCTCAGAAGGTAGGAAACAATTCCCAGCCTCCATCCCTGTAGTTAAACAAGGCTGAGCAGTGGATGGGCGAGATGAAGCTTGATGGTGGTGAAGGGCCCTGCACACCCTGGGGCTCGTGGGCACTGGCTCCAAGCTGGCAAAAACCAGCAAGCTCCCACCTACGCCTGCAGAGAGCCAGGAACTGCAGCATTGAGAATGTGTCCCAGTGACACTCAGTAAGGTGAGAAGGCATTTGTTAAAAGCCAAGTTCCTAAATAGGTTTCGAGGGGCAGCTTTGCTCAGAAATGAACTGAAAGCCAAGGGAGTAGCATCCTTTCTTGATCCACGAGAGAAGATCTCTGTCAATTAAGCAGGCAGGTGAATTGGAATAAAAGAAAGACGCAGTTCAAAATACACAGCTCTAGCTTGTCCTGTGGGGTCTGGTAGTACCAAGATACCCTCTGAAAAGTTGTTCAGGCTCCTCTGGTAGCGGATTTTTATGAGTACTGACACAAGGCATGACTGCAGTGCCAGTAACTCACTCCCTCCCTCCTGCATAACTTCATCACTGGCTGCTTTGCCCCTCATCAAGTTTGATTAAAGTCTCTCAATTTGCATTAAAAATGAGAAGAATGGTGTTATTAATTTTCATGGCTGCTGATTCTAGTAGACATGTTGCATTAGATAGTTCAACAGTTAGGTCAAGCTGCAATGTCATTATAATGAAAGCGTGAGACGCGCTGCTCAGAGAAAAGCGAGCTGGGTTCTGCTCCGTGGTGACTGCCCCACCCCAGTGGGTCTTGCAGGAGTAGTTTAACTTGTATGGCCCATGGACAGGACATCAGTCACAGTGAGTGATTTCCATAATTGCTACTGGTGTTGACTGTCTTGGCAGAGAGGCTGAAGACTGAATGCAGTGCGTGGAGTGAGCTCTGGGCTCACGCTGGAAGAGACCTCTTTAGTTAAGGGTCAGGGCACATGGACAGGCAGCAGTAAAGGGAGAGCTGTTATTCGTGGACAGACAGCTGTCACCAAGCTGCAAGGCAGCTTATTGCAATGTATTTCATAGTAATTATAACCCAGGTGTATTTTTAATGCTAAAAAAATAGAGCTGAAAGAAACCAACTGAAAAAGGGTCTGAAATAAAAGGTTGCAAGAAATCAAAGGAGAAGCTTCCAAGAGTGACATGTCTGGGTTTTGCTCTGGGTGGAAGGTGACTTGTTTTCCAGGATCAGGTCTCAGATTATGTGCCAGAAGTGAGACCATGAACGCTGGAGAACTTATACTACTTCTGGCCAAAGGCTCACCAGTACCCTGTCTCTGACTGTGACCAGTAACACATGCTTAGGGGAACGGTAAGAGTTCATAGAACAATCCTTCCTCTGACCCATTGTCCTATCTTCTGGCATTAGTATCCTGGTGATTTTTGGTGGACCTGGTAATTGCAGTGGTTCTAGGTTTGGGGTTTGGTTTGGTTTTTTTTGTTGTTGTCGTGTTTGGTTTTTTGAGAAGTACTGAATGCTTGTGTTCCGATCATCTTTCTGCTCTTCATATCTCTACAGATTTAGGTCACCTCCGCCTTCCATCTCCTGTCTGAGCTGAGGCATCCTCCCACATGAGACAGGAGCTATGCAGTGTGTAGAGTCACTGGTCAGTCCATTCTTCTTCTCCGTGTGTTGTCTGTCCTTTCCGAAAGAGGGTGATGAGACCCCTTGCCAGGAATTATGACTTAGCTGCATCACAGTGTCATTTTTTTACGGTGACTTTTAAAAAGGAAGGCTTTATCTACTGTTTCTCTAGCCTTGCAGTAATGCTTTCTGAGATCCTACATGCCTTTGTGACCATTCCTGAGCCTTGAGCTGGCATTTTTACAGCACTGTCTGCAGCAGCCCCAAGCAAAATGATAGATGCCTGTGGGAGCAGAAGGAAGAACAGTATACTCACAAAATGGAGAATGGCATGCGCAAGTAGACATTTCTTATTTTGTACTTTGTCAATGTACATGCTCTCAGAGCATGACCAGTGCCCCTTTCGTGCACATCTGGTTGTTCTGCCTTGGAAGTGACCTGATTGCAGCAAACAAGACAAGCAGAGCAGAGCATTTACAAGTTCTTGGTCATATTTGTGAACTCTTTGAATTACTGGCTGGTTTACATGAGTGCTATGCTAGAAAGAAAGAGGAAACATGGTCTGAGTTGTAGACTTCAAGTGTTTCAGAATGACCTTGCAGTCTCCCGCACGTGGAGTCAGCCATGTATCAGACACCGGTGCTGTTAAGTAACAACAATGCAAACTGCCCTTGGGGTTATTCCATGTACATCCCCTGCTTATTTTGTGGTTTTGAATTTCCCTAAAACAGTTTTTTCATAGACTTAGGCAGCAAAGATGAAATCCCCCTTTGATGTATTTCTTTTCCTTTCTGTATATGTTATTGTCTCACTGAGAAAATTAATTTAATTGTGAAATACCATGTTCCCAGTTTTCAGCTCTTCCCCTCTGTGTCTGGAGACCTCTGTCTGCTTTTGTGTATGTTTTGATATAAAACTCTTTTTGCATGGCACATGTATATGGAGACATGTGCTACCTGTAGAGTGTATAGCTCCTACTTCATTAAGAAGAGGTGAATTTCTGTCTGTTAATTGGAGCTGCAATAAGTACTGGATTTCCAGTTCTTGCTTTGATTTATGTAACTTGCTTTTATTTACCCAAGTGCAAGCCCTCTTTCCGCTCTTGGAAATTTCCACTGGCTCCACTCATACAGGGCTTCAGGATTTGACTTCATCTGTTCAAACTGACCTTGCTGGTCCAGGTTATTCGGTCCATTTTTATTTGATAACAGAGTTAAGTTGGTGACTGAACTCTCTTCCTCAGGAAGCAGGCTCTGACATGGCAAATAACACACCATGGGGGAGACATGCTCAAGTCTATTGCTTGGCTTTAGGTCTCTCTCCTCTAGAGAGGTGAGCTAGTTTTCATCAGAAAAGAAAGAAGGGCAGAAGTGTAACTAGAAATGCATTAATTCAGATATTCAGACAATATCCATAGAATTAAAATGATGGAAAACATCAAGTGAAACTTGGAAGATGTCAGCAGTATCCCCCTGGGCTCTACGCAAGAGGAACTGTTGCATTTGGGGGAGAAGAGGAAAAAGAAGTGCAGAGGTATTTAGATGGCTGCTCAGTTTTGCTTCGTCACGGAAAGAGAGATAGTATGAAGGGGAAGGCAGGGGGGCAGAGCAGCTTTTATGTTTGTGCATGGGCTGGGAGAAATAACATGCTGTAAATATTGCAGCTGACACAGCAGAGGCCCATTTGGCCAGGAATATAGGGCAATAAATGCAGTCAGGTGATTCAAGGGTGTCGTGCATAAGTCTGCCAGGTAGTTAGGCGAGAGCCGATCAGGAAATAATTATTGCCGATAAGGGGAGCTTGTAAGGAGGCCAGCACCTTCTGTGACCATGAAAGGTTTTAATGATTAACTATTATGGAAAAGCTAGAAGCACATTCTCCCCTTTCTTCAAAGTCACACTTGACTGCTCTCTTGCATCATTAACTTCACCGCTGCCATACCAAACAGCAGACCGCTGTGCCGGGGCTTCGCTGCTGAGTGTGAACCAGCTTTTAATTCAGGGCAGCCTCTGGGATGTGAGCTGGGGAGCTGTTTTTTTCTGAGAAGGGCATGGGTGGCCTGGATGTCCTGGAGTTAACTCCTGAGGGAATCCGTACTGCTCCTGGGGAAACTGTGGGCAATCAATATCTCCTGTATATGGCAAATGAAAGCCCACCCCAGCAATAGATTCATGTGTGGGTGATGACAGCAAGTTATGTGGCTTGAAAATGGGTTGGGGGGAAATATGCAAAAAGGAGGAGAGATCTCCTGTGCTTTGAGTAGGTGCAGCAGCAGCATATGGCTTAGGTGCTTCAGGACAGGTGCACCAACACACACAGAGTGCAGCTTCCCAGGACCTGACCTGGATACTGGTTTTGATACCGTTTTGAACATATCTTCCTTTCTGTGTCCTCATGGAACTGTGAAAATGGCAGATGTCAACACAAACAGCTCTTGCCAATGTGATGTTGAACTCACAGTCTGCAGGTAGTCCCCTGACGCAGCATTTACAGCACAATATGGTTCTAATATTTTGTGTGTTCATGCTGTATGCTCCAGCTTCCTAGGCTCACACGAGAGAAATGAGTTACTGCCATCAGAACTTCCTTTCCTCGGAACTGGGAGTAGTGGTCCACACTGGTGAGGTGTCATCTTCTAAACCATTTTGGCTCCATTTGCAAGGTGCTGTAAGCACAGGCTTGGACCTTGGGGCAACGCCACAGGAAGATGAAGAGACCACAGACCCTTTTAGGAGCATGATGGTGCTCAGGAAAAATAACATTTATATATTCTGGCACTCTGTATTCCTAGAGTTGACCGAGGTCGTGCAGGGATGGGGAACACACAGCAAGCTGGCCTTGCCTTTGGTTGGGTCAGCCTCTTGCAACATAGGAGAGCGAAAAGCGCTGTCTTTTGTGTGACAGCTGTTTCTTCTGCCCACAGCTCAGTCTGTAACAGTGAGGGCAGAACCATGCCCAAAGCTTGGCAGGCACCGAACTAACAGTCTCCAGATTCACTCCATGTAGGAGACTGGCGCTGAATATTAAGGTGGCAGTGGTATTAAATATAGACAGTGGGAATGGTGCCGAAGCAGTATTCTGGGTCGTGAATAGATTTTGCTTTGCAGCCTTACTGTACAGCTGTTATTATGGTGTTTCCTAATTGATTTTACTTTATTAATGCTAGCTAATTAATTTTTATTATTTAAGTCTCATTTAGTGACTTTTATGGTTAGGCACAGCTATAATCCTTTGCACAGTTTGTCTGCAATTAGCACAGATTTTCCATGCTCAGAATTGCCCCTGGCAGGCCAAGGTGCAGGCAGGACAAGATGTTACCAACCCCATGGACCCGCTGCGCTGAATCCCCAGGGCATCTTAAGTGTGCTGTCGGGTCAGGGGGGACTCAGGGCAAATCCATGGGCTGCTGGTGGGACTGTCCACAGTTACCACTGTGGGTAACTCCTGTGTTGGTCTGCATTGCCATACGTCTTGGATAACCTTGGCCAAGATGCAGACTCCATCATCATTTCTGAGAAAATTACGTCATTAATATATCATCTGTAATCAATAGGCCGTGGCCGTGATTCAGCAAGACACTTAAAAACATGGCTAATATCCATCACGCACTCTGGTGCCTTGATGGGCTGCACTTTTTTTCCTTTTTTCTTTTTTTTTTTGGAGCCTGCTTTTGCATTTAAAATTGGATTTGTGCTAAACTGAGGCTTTTACGCCTACAAAGAGCATCAGCCATGGCCTGACCGTGAGGTGCCATGTGCTCACAGTATAAATAGGATCTCAAAGCTGGGAGATGCTATCAGGCAGAGACTAAAAAATTAATGAAAGCCGAGAAAAGGGAAAGACCATTACCAAGCAATGCATTTGATCTCTTGTGCCCCTCCTTACCCACACAGAAGATTGATGCAGAGATCGCAGATTATGGAGTGGAGGGTGTGAATTTGCTTAAATTGCATTTGGCTGTCCTTAATACTGGATGAGCACGCAGTGTCCAGGAGGCAAAGGGACTGAGAGGACTTGCTTATGAATGGGCAGAAAAGCAGTTGGTGATTTATTACAATGCATACTGTGGGGAAGCAGGAGCTCTGACTTACTTTCCACATACAACTTAAATGAATCCTTATAAAGCATTTTTATTTAAAAAAAAAAAGTAGTTTTGTTTAAAAGTGGTGAGGTTTTTTTGAAGGATGATTTAGGAACAGTTGTGAAGCAATTGTTCATTAGGCTTGTAGCTGGGTTTCATTTATTTTTAATTCTTTCCAGCTTGGATAGCTTTTGATCGGTTTAATAACTTACCCTCTCATTTCACTAATTGTTATTTATTCCATGCAATTATGTGTCTTACAAACATTCATTCCCCTCTTATAATGACCCCTAGAAAGCTGAGGAAATGAAAGCATAGTTTCAAACCACCTTGAGTACAGCTTCTAGTGACTGCCTTGCGCGTGTTAGGAGCCTGAGCCATAGCAAGCAGCAGGAGAACTGGGATCCTCCAAACACATAGATGCTTTTGAGAAATTGCCTTTACGCTGCAGTGAGGCCCAAATAAGTAAGTACTTAGCAGAAGCTTACTTTAAAGTACACAGCTAGTCTTGCCTGTATTTGGCATACCCTAGGCTGGGAGTTGAGTTGCTGCTCTCAGGCTTAGGGAATGGCTGGAGCCCTTTGCCCGCCAGGAAGCTTTGCCGTAGGCATATGGCAAGGAGGGAGTCTGAGCTTCAGGCGTTGAGCTGGTATCGCCTCACCTGGAATTATTCTGTTGACTTAGAGGGAAGTGGTATGATTTATGCGTCCATCAGAGGTAGTCAGCAATGATTTGAGTTTTGTTTATTATTGCAGTGTCGAGTGAAGGACTCCGGGAACTAGAGGTCATCCTCCCACACGGCCAGCCACATGTGGCCATGGGCTTGTGTCTCTTACGTGGCAGGGAGACAGAAACTTGCTCAGGTCACTGGGATTTTGGCAGAGCAGCACCAAGGCTTGATGGCTGAAGAGTGATGAACACTGCACTGAGCCATGCACAAGGGTGAGCGCAGTCCTGTGAGAACAACCGTGTGATTTTTGGGTCTCAGCTATAAAGTCAGAGCTTGGTCACGTATCAGGGACCACCTCTGTCCTCTCTTCAAACAACTTCCTTGCTGTGACGTCCTTTCTTAAGGGCCTGATCTTGACCTGAGAGGGGTAAATGGAGAGGTCAGCACTGACATTGCCCAACTCTGCCACAGACCTTCAAGCCTTGGCCTCTCTCCAAGGAGCTGCAGTGCTGACTGCATTGCTGATGGCTCCCAAATACACTGTTTTCCATCCCAGG
>NW_009736800.1:12614-75807 GCF_000703405.1 Apaloderma vittatum | reverse complement strand
ATTCCTGCTCAGCAGTCCAGTCTCCCAGTTTACCTGATGGCAGAGTTAGGAATGACATGACATGACATGGCCTTATGTTCATGATCCTGACTTAGTGCTCAGCATTTAACATGACAAAAGACTGTTTGCAAAGTCACAGCAATTGAATTCTTTAATTGTCCTATTTTTTAGAAGAGTTGAGTCTCTGGCAGTTCCACAGGTGAGATCCATGAGATTCTTAGTGGGCATGGTCCAGACAAACCCTCATTAAATAGTTTGCCTGATCTTCATGTCAAGTTGGTGGCCACCAACTAGCAGAGCACAGCTAGTGAAAATACATGAAATGGAAGAAATAGCAACTTGATATTTAGGAACAGATTATAGGGCACTAGCTGAAAGTCAGTCAGGAATCTGTAAGATGCTCCTGCACTCCTACAACACAAGAGCGACAAGCAGACCACGGCTTGCATATGCTGCTAAAGATATCTGTGTCTCTGGTGGATCATTTAATGCATACATGGCTTGTCTTCAGTGCCCTTTGAAGCTGGGACTTGGAGACTTTATGAAGCTTCCTTTCTACTCCAAGCCAATTGCTGTGCTTCTAAGGACTACAGAAAATGTGAGACAGTGCGAGCTGGAGATACAGCAGTTGTGGAAGAGATTTGCCGGAGCTTGTCTTGAACTGAACCACTTGATGGTTGCAACGTGATCTTGGCTTCTGTTCATATGGAAACTACCCCCTGCCCAGCTTTCCACTGCCGTAGCACAAGGAAGAGAGATCTACTTAGCACCAAAGCCTTCCTCCTTTCCCAAGAAACCATTTTGTCTGTTGGTACCTACTGCTGTAAGGATTAGCGTGCCTAAGAGGCCTAAAGCAGAGCTCATGTCCCCTTGAGTTTTCTGGAGCTTGAGGGTCTCTCGGCAGTGTTCGTAAAATGAAATTGAAAAATCAAAAGCCATCCTGCCCAGGGCCAGCTGTTCCTGCAGCACTGTGCTACTTCACACCACCCAGCAGAGCTGGCGCAGCTGAGGCATTCGGTTCCTCCCTTGTGGGAAGGCTCTAAGGTGGTTTTGATGCCAATGAGTATTTCCCATGGGGAACTACATGTAAGGAGCGACGGTAATTTTTCTTTTAGCTGGAGCTGAGGGCTGAGCCGAAACCAAGTGATTCAGAGTTTGGAGCATGATTCAGAGTCAGGCTCTGAGAGAAGCTTCCCGAACTCTATATTTGGCTAAGGCTAAGGGCATTGCTTTGGTCTGAGACTCAAGTTAGCAGTTTTATCTCCATTGGTTCTTCTCCTGAAGCAGTCAGATATGACGTGATGTGTCCTGGGATAGATGGTTTAGTTTAAATGTAGACAGATTTGCTAGTGTCCCAGTACCTTGGCTTCTGTATGCCAACTTTCTGCAGCTACAGTGGCCTCGGGGTCAAACACCCAAACGATGATGGAGGGGGGTCTCTGTACTGCTTGATACAGGTCTAGAAATACACCTTAGTTGATAGTTGGATTTAGAAGCTGAAATTGGTCCTTGCTGCTTTTTATTTAGCCAAGCATCCCTGCTGAAGCACCAATGTTAAGGAAAAGTGACTCTCCGTGGGCTATGGGAGGTTAGGCCTCCAAGATGAAGTCTGCAAATGCTGGAAGGAATAAATGTGAAGGTCTCAGAGCCTCTTGTCACAGCTGGAGATGGCTTATGGTGTTCTTGCTGAGAGATGCTTGGTGCTGTGTGCTGGGGAACAGCGTCTTTGTCGTTGCTGGCATCAGCTGTTGGGCAGTTGTAAACTCAAAACTAGAAAAGCACTGGAGAGCCAGAAGTGCTTTTTCAGTCCTCAAAGCAACCTCGTCTTCACAGTGTGGACGCACAAGCCAAGACTAGCTTGGAGGGGCTAATTCTGTAGTAAAGAGGAAATGCTTTGTCTTTGAGCCCAACAGCCTTCAAAGCCGGAATATGCCTTAAAAATGGGAGGAAAGAGGATTTCCCTGGATTAATATTTCCCCAAACTTGGTTTAGTATGCCTACAGTTCAGAATGGATCTGGTAGTTTTATTTGGTCAAGAAATTAGGAAAGCCTGGCATGGCTTGACACGAAGTCATATATTCATGGTGTTTATGAATTCTCTTGTGAATGTATGGAAAACATGTATCTTTATTTTAACTCCCAGTGCTGGAAGTAGTGCAAATAAATGACTGTGAGTCAGAAGAAGGTGAATCAGTATAAGTTAGCTCTGTTGCTAGTCATTTAAGAGCGCAGTCATGACATGGGCTAATTAGAGCAGACCTTTGAGCATCGAAATCGAGGGTTTTCAAAGGAGCCTAGCAGAATTAGGTGCCCAAGTCCTCTTTTTATCGATGGGATATGGCTACATACTTCCTGTAAATGCTCAGCTTAGCAGAATACCTGAGAGATTTCATTCAGATGTTAAGGAGAGCATGGGCAGTGTGTTCCTAGCAAGAGAGACAGAACGCCTCTAGAGAGAGCTCCACAGCCTGAACCAGCCCCTGCCAGTGCCCACTTCAGTCCTCCACTCACACTGGAATCAAGCAGAAGGACTTAAGATGCTCATCAGACAGTGTGAGTGGGAAGAGCGCCCTGGTCCCTAGAGCATGATGCCCACAGTGTGGTCTAAGGGTGCAGCTCCGTCACATAGTCCTTGCCAACACCACTTGGAGAGGCCATCTAAATGTATGAGCAGTGGCACTGCCTGGCATAAAATGCAAGAGGGCAGGCACTTATTCCCGTGTGAGAGATCAGACGGAATTAGGGTGGTTTCTGCTTGTTCCACTGATGCGCGAAGTGGCTCTTGTTTATCTAGGAGTAAAGTTGCACATTCCTCAAAAACGAGCTGCAGGTCAGAAGTATTCACCCAGACACTGATGCTTCCCCCAGAATATGCTGCTGTGTCCCCGACTGCAGCAGCCATCGTCAGTCTTTGCAGCCTATTGATTTCCAACCCGCTCCCCTTTCTTTCCCGCTACAGGAAGGATGCATGGTCTGGTGCTGTGGGTGTCAGCCAGGCAAGAGTTAAATGCAGTCTTGGAGCTGTTGTCTTACTTTCGAAAGTAGTGGGAGACATGTACTCCTGATCTCCTAAAGGAATCCATTTTCTTGCTGGCAGCACAGCCTGCTCCAATTAGAATACAAAGGGCTGAAACAAGGCCTGGAGTCAGTCTGTCCCCTGCTGTGGTGGTGGCACTGTCACTGCTTTTGTGGTAAGTAGGGCAATTTCAGTGCCAGTCACCTCTCTGAATACAGCCTTGCAAAGACATGTGCAAAGTCATTGATTTTTCTTTAGCCCCAGCATGTTTTCCCTCTGTGAGATTGTGGAGCTGGCAGGACAGCCCTGCCTGCACAGGATTTGCTTCTACTTGGGCGCCAGCCAGGCAAGACAGGAATCCTAAGTGCTCACTGCTTCATGACTTATCTAAACCAGCAAAACTCATTGCTTTCTCTTTCAGTTCACAGACCAGGAGAATTGTGTTGTTTTTTTTTCTTTGTTTGTTTGTTTTTTCTATTAACTGGGTTTACCCAGGGTAGGCAAAGGAGGAATAGAAGTGTGTCCATCAAATGGGTGTGGCGGTCACATCCTGAAAGCCTGGCAAAGGCTGTTCCATGAGGCAGTGTGGACTCACAAGCACCAGAGATGGGAACATTACCTAGGTGCTATGCTTTCTGCCACCAAAATGCCTTCATGTGGTGGACCAGGAGTTAAGATGAGGGAGCTGAAGTGACTTAAGACCGCAGTGGAAGCAAGCAGCATGTTTGGAAACTCTGTCATGTTCTCAAATGGCAAGGCTCTTCAGTGCTGCAGAGTATTTCCATGCTGCTTCTGTTCTCAGGAGTTTTCAGGCCAGTAGTAATGTCTGTGTAGGCAATAGGCCTTGATGAGACCTCCTTGGACACACTTGTTAAGGCCATGCCTTGAAGCCATGTAGAAAGCTAGCATCTTTTGGCAGTAAGTTATGCATCAGAGAATTGTACTGTAGGAGAACCAACTCCAACGTCTGCTGGAATGTGCCAGGAGCTTGTTGTTGAGAGACAAGTCTTAGCCTGACCTCAAATCCCTGCTCAGGAATCTCTTGCTGCCCTAGTGAGTAGGCAGGACCCTGCTGAGGTTCCACACTCTGTTACACAGAAGGTTATCCAACGCATCCTCCAAAACCAAGACCTGTAGTTGCTATCAAGGGAATGAAGCCAAGGCTACCCAAATGTCCCTAGCTCTGCTTGTTTCTCAGTGAGAGACATGTGCCCAGTTATGTCATCAAATTCCTGTATGGCTTATGAGTCCCAGCTTGGGAATTCAGCAGCTAGAATGGACCAAGCCGCTTATTTGAGATCCCTATACACCACTTCATAATTAAGAACAAGAGAGAAATTTGCTATTAATTAGCTCTCATTGACCTACTTTTGACCCTCCCAATGTTGTTGCGGTGCACTAGATCTCTGAGAAGGCATGTCATCCTCTCTGGGGAGAGATTAATCTTCATTACTGCTTCTGCATTAGGCTGGTACTCTTCGTTAGCTTCTCATTAACGCTCTGGCATATTTGAGCTGCCAACCGAGGAAGTAATATTCACACAGAACATTTTTAGGAAAATAAAGTGCTTTTATATGGTACAGTAATGGCCCAAGGCACCCAGACATTGTGGCAAGGCCCTGGCCAATGCAGATGGGCTGGTAGCAACAAATGGTGGTCACAGATAGCACAGCATGTGCAGCAGGTCATGTTAAATGATGTTTGGTTTGCTCCTCTCTTAACCTACACTAGTGTCTCCCTTGGTTGTCTCATTTGTGAGTTGCTTCAAGTCACTGGAGTTTCTGGGTCCTGCTTTGGCTGAGTTCCCACTGCCTTCCACCGCAGAATAGTCCCTGCTTAGCTCCATGGAAGGATGCAGCTGCAACACTGGGGCTAACTGAGGTGTGAGCCCAGGTTTTCTAAGACATATTAATCAGGACTTGTGAAAACCTTGTGTTATTTCACCACAAGGCATGAAAGGGGGGGAATCCAGCAGACACTGCCTCACAGGTATTTGACCAAAAGAAGAAGCAAGTGGAGACCTTCTAGCAGGTAGCCTTAAAAATAATTTCCAAATGATGTTTGTCAAAAGAAGGGTCAGCACCAAGAAATCACAGTTTTGCTGCTCTGTGATCTCCCTGGGGCATCTGCGTTAGGAGAGGGGCTTCAGTTAGTTTCTCTCTACGCTTGTATGGTGTTGCAAAAGTTTGCTTGGTAGTTGTCTATGCTATGATCCTTCTATGAGAACAACACTGCTAACAAGGAGTAGTGGTAAGGTGTTTGTTGCTAGTCCCAGCTGCAAGTCACAGACATCTTCTGCTCCCCTAAAGGAGTGATCCCCACAGCCTATTCTGCGAAGGAATAAAATGAATCTTTTCTAGTGACTTTCCAGTAGCCAGTCGATGGGCCAATAGACAAGTCAAGAGGCAAGGTCCTCTGGCCTCCAGCGCTGTCTGATGTACTTGACTCTGACCCCCGAGAGAAGAGCACGTCACTGGAATCACGTAGAAGTGGTGTGACAGAAGTGCTGCCTGCTTTCTCTCACAGCTACTTCAGGATCCCATGAATCATTATCTAGAAACGATTCATTCCTTTACAAGTGCTGCAAATGAGATTTGTGTCAGCGTTACAGCAGTCTGCTGCAATGTTACATTGGGTTTCATTGAAAGTCTAAGGTCCTGGATCAAGAGACTGTCTCATTTCAACAGCACTTCGCAGTTGCTAAATGTGGTACTTGAAGGCTTCAGTATTCAAAGTGAAATAGACACAAACCCATATATTTAAAACTAAAGAAACCAACCATTGCTTTTAGTTTTCTTGCATATGCATTTGGAATGTTTGGGACTGTTGGTTCTGGTAAAGGCTGCTCTGGGAGTTTGTGAATGGGTTCCAGGTATCAGTGGCTGTCTGCATTAGGAAACACGTAGGAGAAGAGAAGCAGAATAGAATTAGAATAGGCTATTTCATTTTGAAGGGACCTACAGTGAGCATCTAGTCCAACTACCTGACCATTTCAGGACTAACCAGAAGTTAAAGCATGTTGTTAAGGGCATTGTCCAAATGCTGCTTAAAGGCTATCAGGGCTGGGGCATCAACCACCTTTACAGAAAGCCTGTTCCAGTGTTTGACCACCCTCTCTGTAGAGGAATCCTTCTTTACGTTCAGTCTGGACCTTCTCTGGTGCAGCTTTGAACCATTCCCACACATCCCATCGCTGGATACCAGGGAGAAGAACTCAGCACTTCCACTCCACTTCCCTCTTCTGGAAGCTGTAGAGAGCAATGAGGCCACCCCTCAGGCTCCTTCTCTCTGAACTAGACAAGCCCGAAGTCCTTAGCTACTCCTCAGAGGACATTCCTTCCAGCCTTTTCACCAGCTTTGTTGTCCTCTGGACACATTCAGAGACCTTCATATCCTTCTTAAGTTGTGGGGCCCAGAATGGCACACAGTAGTAGATCTGACTCACCCCATGCCCTTGGGATAGGGTGGCCCTGTCCCTTAAACTGGACCAGAAAAGAGCAACCCTCTTGTTTCCACAGGGTCAGGCAGAGCTGCAAGACAGAGCCAAGGACCCGTGCGAGCGGGAAATGTGAGGGCCCACATGCATTATCCGAGACTGTGGCTCTGGGCACAGGCAAGTGATTGGGTCTGGGACTTTTATTTCTGGGCAGCAAAGATAGTGGTCAATGCCCAAGACTAAGTTCTCTAACATGAGGCTATTTTCAGTCAGGCATCAGAATGAACTTAAGCTATGAAATGTCCATGGATCTTATTTACATGCTTGAGAAGATGAAAATCTTCAAAATACAGGCAAACCCTTCCCAAAGCATTTGTGTGTAACATTTCAACAGCAGTTAGACTGAGGTAATGTGGGAACGATGGGAAGGAATTAGATGTGATTCTTTAAATGTGACTTAGTGTCACTGGCAGTAACTTTAACTTGCCTCTGGTGGAACAAGAACCTGGAAAGCTGGGAAGCAGCAGGTTACAAGAGAAATGTTGCAACTGTTTGTTTAGCTGGCCTGAGGAAGCTCAAAAATATGAGAAGTGCATGTGTAAATATGGGACATTTTGCCTGTGAGGGAACCTGGATGGAATCAAACCCAGTTTCAAGTTATTTCCTCCTTTCTTCACCTACTCGTAGTGCCCCGGGGCTTTGCAGTTGCTTTGTGAGGGTGTTGGTGCTTGGGACTTTTCAGGGTATGCAAACAAAATCTTCCAATCTGTTGCTTGGATTCGAAGTTTCGGTGTTTGGACACATCAGCTATGTGGTATGTTCCTAATCTCCAAGTGGATGAGGGTAGTTCTGATGATCAGGTTGGAGAGGTAAGTACTCACCACGACGTATTTCACTTACTTTGAACAAAGGGCTAAAAAATGTGATTTATTGTCTCAGTCCTGCTGGGGAACATATTTGCTAGATTGTTGGTGAAAAGCTAATTCTGAAGGGATGTGAACTCACTCCAAGGTAATTTTGTTTACACATTTCAAATAACTTTGCTTTCTGCTCTCTGTGGCCCAGTGGAAGCTGTGCATAAACCAGGGGGAAAAAAGTTTCCTGACAGATTCAAACAAATCTTAACCTCCGTCTTAGTAGGAGTTGAAGGACTGGAGTCACTCAAACTGAGCTTGGGCAGACAAGACTCTGGAAAACAGAGCTTTTCCAATGTACTGTGATGTCCGGGACTCTTAACAGTAGTTTGAAATACTGCTGAGGTGCTCAGTGGGAGTTTTGGGGGAAGTAGGTATTTTCCCATTAAAAGAGAATCTTCACTCTAATCAGCTAACAGTCGCAACATTAAAAGGAATAAAAATCCCTCAGTGAGACTAAATACATAGCTGGAAGGGTAGAAATAGTACTGGCAAAGGGGATGCTGGAAGAAGGACTTGTCAGGTGGGGTATTTTGAGATCCAGGATGTAAGTTGTGGAAAAAGCAGAGCTGCTACTTCTCCTGGCTGCAGCATCTGAAGATGAGGTAAAGGCAGCGTATGTCAGAAATGTCTAGACAAGGTGGAAAACTTATTACAAGTATTGGGGAGGAAAAAAGGGGGAGAAGAAAGAAGAGAAAAAAAGAGGCAGTAGATTGCATGATTATATGCTGCTTAAGGAAGACAGGTTGAGATTATATAATACACTGGGGAGACTCTACATGAAACAATTATATGTTTAATTAGGTGCACTATGTTAGGGTTTTTTAATTTAAAAAAAAGGAGGTTGAATGCTCAAAAAAAGTGTGGAGGAGGGTAGTGAAGTGCCAAGCCTAAAACCTTTTTTTAAATCTTTAAATGTACTGTGTAGTGGGGGAGAAAGAGACAGCAGAGAAAAGGATGCGTTTGACACGTGTCAGAGATATCAACAGCTCCAGTGACAATTTTAAGGAAATTATATGGAAATTAAAGGGAAGCATTTTAGAGCAGAAGTCCCCAAAGCACTTTAAAATACTGAGCATCAGAAAAGCTCAGTGTCTGTTAGCAGTGGGGGATCAGCTCTTTCCATGACCAGCAGGCTAAGCTCAGAGGGCCAAGCCTGCGTCAGCTCTGAGATACCAGCGCTCAATCTGATGCACACCAGAAGCTGTGCCAGAGTGCAGGAGAACCTCCAGGGCAAAACAGCTCCTTCCAGCTCTTAAATCCCAGCATTGTCTAGGGATGAGGGAAAGGATTGGGACTCTGGGATACTGATTTAGCAGCTTCACAACTTCTCTAATTCTTCAGCTTAGCTAGTCAGAGTTCATAAGATCGTGATTTCATGGGCTTTGCCTCCCCATTGCCTCATCCCTTTTGCTGTCCTATTCCAGGCAGGGTGAGGAGTGTCACCAGCCCCTGGCTGTGCTCTTCACCCGCACCTCAAGGTGACTTTAAGGGGGTCGAGCTTTTTGCTGGTTTTCTCAGCTGCCTGCTCTTGATGTGCAATGTGCCATCTGGAAGGCAGGGCACCACGAGGAAGTGTGTTATGAAGCAACTGAAACTGAGACCTTGCAACCGCAGCTTGACTTCCTTATTTCAGTTTCTCATGGTCTTGCAAGGCCATGTAATACCCAGTGCTGTGTGTGCCCAGTGGTCTTTCGCTGAAAGTCAAACAGCACTTGGCTGTCATCACTTAGCCACAACATCGTGTGGGCCATCTTTCCTCAGAGCCATGCTTTCTTTCATTTCTCTGCCCCACTCTCATTTCAGTTTCTGTCCATCTCATGGCCATCCTTCGCAGTTCTGCCATGCCAGTGACAGAAGCAGACATGATGTGACACCACTCTTACGTCTTTTGGACTCCTGCTGCCTATGTGATCCAGAAGAACAGCCATTCCATATAGCCCGACACAGGGAGGACACAGAGAGACACACCAGCAACCTCTAAGTGGGAGAACAGCATGTTGTGTAAGGAAGCGAGAGAAGAAAAGACACAAGCATGTTTTCATTTCCTCAGGAACACATCCAAAAAAACATACCACAAGAGAGTGAGTCATCCACAGAGGATAGTGACCTCTCTGAGTTGCAGCTGCTAGTTTTTAATTCTCTTATTTTAATTTAGCAGTCAAATAAAATAAAAGAAGGAAGGAAGGACTAGATAGGATGCATATCATTGTCTCTCTATAGTATTCTCCCTTTTCCAGCATGGGTGCATGAAACTGGTTGTCAAGTCTCAGATCTTTGAGCTATGAGTTGGTTCCGTACAGGTGAAGTTTGTCCAAATACATCTGCAGGCTTCAGGTGCAGCTTTGTGAGATCATATAAGATCATATGATTTGTGAAAACAGTGAAAAAAATATTCTCTCTTTTCACATAAGTCCCTACCTGGACAGGCTGGAGTGTTGGGCAGGGAGGAGTCTAGTGCGGTTCGGCAGGGGCAGGTGTAGGGTCCTGCACCTGGGGAGGAGTGACCTCAGGCGTCACTATAGGTTAGGGGTGGACCTGCTGGAAGGCAGCCCTGGGGAGAAGGATCTTGGAGTCCTGGTAGACAATAAGTCAACCATGAGCCATCAGTGTGCCCTTGTGGTCAAGAATGTCAGTGGTATCCTGGGGTCCTTTAAGAAGAGCGTGGCCAGTAGGTCAAGGATTTGGAGCATATGTCATATAAGGAAGGGCTGAGGGATCCGGGGCTGTTTAGCCTGGAGAAGAGGATACTGAGGGGAGACCTTGTTGCTCACTACAACTACCTCAAAGGAGGTTGTAGCAAGGTCTGTTCTCCCTAGTGGCGAGTAATAGGACAAGGGGAAATGGCCTTAAGTTTTGCCAGGGGAGGTTCAGGTTGGATATTATTAGGAAGAATTTCTTTACTGAAAGGGTTGTCAGCCATTGGAACAGCCTGCCCAGGGAGGTGGTTGAGTCGCCATCCCTGGAGGTGTTTAAGAGTTGAGTAGACGTTGTGCCGAGGGACATAGTTTAGTGGTGTTGATAGAGCTAGGACAGAGATTGAACTTGATGATCTTGAAGGTCTTTTTCCACCAAAATTGTTCTGTGGTTCTACTTTAACATCAATCAGTATCCTTCGTATGAAGGCCTGTATACAAAGGCAATACGGAACTGAGAGGAGTGGCTGATACGCCGGAGGGTCGTGCTGCCATCCGGAGCGACCTGGACCTGCTGGAGAAGCGGGCCTCGTGCTATTCAATAAGAGGAAGTGCAAGGTCCTGTCCTTGGGGACTCCAGGCACCGGTACAGGCTGAGATTTACTCAGCTGGAAAGCAGCTTTGCAGAAAAAGGACTTGGGGGCCCTGACAGACACAAACATGAGCCAGAAATGTGCCCTCATGGCACAGAAAACGACCGACATCCAGAGCTGCGTTGCCTGTGGTGGAGAAGAGATGATTGTTCCCCTCCCCTCAGCACCGGTGAGACCTGTCTGGGGTGCTGTGTCCAGTGCTGGACTCCTAGTGTAAAAGAGACATGGGCATACTGGAATGAGTCAAAAGCCAGGGTCAGGATTAGGGAGTTGGGCTATCTGGTGTATGAGAAGAGGCTGAAAGAGCTAAGGTTGGTTGTTCTGGAGAAGGGAAGACTTGCGGGGGGATCCTATCAATGGACAGAAATTGAAATACAGGAAATGACGTTTAAATATAAGAAAAAAACTCACTGTGAGGGTGGTCAAACATGAGAACAGATGGCCCAGTGCAGTGGTAGAGTCTCTACTCTTGGAAATATTCACAACCCAACTGCACATGATCCTGGGCAACCTGCCTTAAGTGACCTGGCTCTGAGCAGGAGGTTTGGGCTAGATGATCTACAGATGACCTTTTTGACCTCAGTGATTATGTGATTTTATTCCCAGTTGTTGCCACTAAATGAATTATTCAGCCGTCATTGACTTGTGACGATCTAGTAAAGAAGTGAAGCAATTCTGTGTTTAGCATGAAGTTTCTCCTGGGTTAGTGTGGATTAGCTGAGTCAGGCCACCAGTCTGTCAACTGGATAAACATCCTCCTTCTGTTTCTACCAAGGTCTTCCCTTTGGCATACACTGAGCAGTAGAAAGTCAAGTGCTATAGTGCAGAGCGAATCCTGAGAGAGTTTATGATCTCTAGGTCCAGGAACTGTTTTAGTTAGATAAATAACAAATAGAAGAGTAAGGCTTTAGTGGGATCTTCTCCATTAGTCAAAGTCTCTTCAGTTATTAGCCATCTCCTGCTCTCAGGCTTGGCTGAAGTGAGAACAGAAGGCAATTTTTCAGTGTTCGTGCCACAAGGTGTGAGTTGGTTGCAGACACAGCAAGGGACATTGGCAAAAGGGTGCTGATACTTCAAACACTGATTTAAAATATCACACTGAAGAAGGAGGCAGCATGGGAAGAAAAGGAAGGCCAGTATTGTGAATATTCAGTTTGATTGTAGCTTGTTTGTTGAGCTCATAGAAGTCCTTGTTTCTCCTGGGATTACAAGGTCTTACTCCATTAGCAGAAATGGAAAGATGATACTGAGTCTTTAATTCTTGGCACCTTCTTCAGGGTGCTCAGGGAAATGGTTTCAAGATAGGACTGCAATCTAGGGTATTCAGGAATGAGAAGACAAAGAAGTCTTAAAGGTCAGTCTGTAATCATGAAAACAAAATTGTGGTGGGATAGCTTTAAGGTACAGGCAAGTCAAGGGCTCTGCAAAACTAAGAGCTCATGCAACCATCTCTGGGCTGGTTTAGGCTAAACTGGTGCCTGAGGTAATGGACAAGAATAGAAACCACCAAGCTCCTGCCTTGAATGATTTTGCACTTCCTAGTCTAGGCTGGTCTGGAATGAAGTGAAAGTGGCTGTGAACAAAGCTCCTTGTGCATGTATTGTTCTATGTCTTTTCCACTACAATCTACTTACTCTTTCTGTTTATTGAGAATACCCAAGCTAGTGGCACAGGAGGAGCAGAGATGAGAGGTGGATTTGGAAGTTGTACTTCCAAAAATCTGCGAGAATGACCTGTGAAAACATGAATACTGTCAGTAAAATATCTGTTTTTTTGGAAAGCCAGGTGAACCATGGGACTATGAGGTAGTGGAAGATAGCTCTCCAAGACCCTCTTCATCTTCCTCTACTCTCCTAGTGGATAAGAGGACATGGCTTTCTGGATGCAATTTAAAGTTGGAATACAAGGTCCCCTATTCCCCTGCCCCCTCCAACTTAATTGAGATAGAATACAAACTGCTTTACTCATACCAGTGTTTGAGAGCCAAGGATTGCCTTGTGGTTAAGACAGATTTGGCCAGCAGTCTCTCAGTCCCAGCTCTGCCAGCAGCAGGCTGGCAATTACTATTTCCTTCATATGGAAATGCACTTCTGTGTGAATTTTCCTGGACTATACTCGTGTCATTAAAGCTAATCCTGTACTTTCAATATGATATTAAATCAGGTTCTGCTTTTTCTTTTTACTGATTGTACACAATGAATCAGAATGCCAGCCTCTCGTCCCGTCTGGCTTTACTTTGTAGATTCAGACTTTTAATTTCTATCTGAAGATACTAACTGTTTCTAGGGTCTGCGGTGCTAGGAAATGCTGGTACCCTCACAGCTGTGGTGATCAGGGCTTAAAAAGATGCCCCTACAACATTACTGTCTAACCTTTTGCTCTTATTTCTGATAGAGCTAATAGCACTGTTAGAGAAAACTGGAGCAAGTGGAAAAAAATTTTATTCAGTCTAGAAAGAAAATTGTGGTGGTCAGGGATGATGGAAAAGGAATGATTGAAGTTCCTTCTGCAAAACATCTCCTAGCCTACTCTGCTGTCTCGTTTGCAGCCTCAGTGGTGTGTCAGGCAGGACCTGGACGTTAATGAACGCAAGGAGGCTTATGTGGCAACTGTTAATTGCAGACAACTGTGGGAGTGATGATGCCAAGATTGTCACTGTAATGCCAAAAGGATCCAACTGCTTAAAATTCAGTCATGCAAGATTGTATTTAAAGCCTGTTCTCACCTCTCACGGTGCCTCTACGCGAATCCTGATGGATTATCATCACTCTTCAAAACTAGGCACACTTTTGAAGTTCCTAAATTCAGGTGGAATTTTAGAAATTTTCTCTATCTAAATAGCAGTCGTCTCTGGCTCGTTCTTTCGTGTGCTGGCATCCCATCTTACACGTGAGGGTGTTAAAGACCTGTTGCCCAGTGCTGAATAGCTGGGGAGGTGCAGGATGCTGGTGGGAAAGTGAGCCAACCTCTTCTGCTACCAGGCATGGCTGGGGAAACCTCTGCCTCGTCTGTCTTGCACTTTGAAGTCTCAGTTCAGGGCACCACTGATTCCAGAAAATGCTTCTCTCTTGGATGAGAGTAGACAAAAATCCCTCACTACCAGCTGACAGCAAATTGACCATGTTTTTATGTTTTTGTTGGCCTCAATGTTTTATGTGTAGTTTTTATGCAAAGTTTACATGAGGTAGAATTGCACCACTTGTCTCTTCCCTCAAAATGTTAGCCTGCTTCTTCAGGAGCTAGCGCCAAGCAGCAGAAGACAGTAGATAGATGAAAGGAAAACCTGGCACGGTGATTTTGTTGGCCTCAATCAACTTAATCTTCTGGGGACTTGAAAGGAAATGTGAAGTGGTGCCAAGGCTTGAGGTCGGAGCGAAGCTCAAGGGAGAAGTCCAGCATGTGTCTGTACCAAGTCACAGCTCCCTTTGTCCATCCTCCAGGAAACCTGCAAGCGAGTCCAAATGCTTTAAACATTGCTCAAGAAAAGGCAGTTCCTCAGAGGCATGTGCCCAGTACACACAGCGTATCCCGTGGGGGTGGCTGGGAAAGGTGCGCGGAGCAGCTGAACTCCTCCTGGAGTAACTAGAGGATGTTACAAGTGCCCTTGTCCTTGCCAAAGGAGTGAGTTGTCACCAGAGGAGGAGATTGCTAAGTGTCTGCAAAGGTTAAAAGTGGAATAGAAGTCAAGGCTAGACCCAGCCTCCCCTGTGCCTGAAGTGCTGGGTTTGAGGTAAATGGATATCAAGCCTCCCTCTCAACTGTTGCATCAGGAGCAAAATACTGCGTTTTTCCTGTTAATTTAGCCAGACTGACCCTTGACTTTCCATCAGGGTCACATTTCATCAGCAATCAAAGGACACTGCAAATATCTGGTACTGCAGCCTCTCCCAACCTGCGAATGTGCCTTTGTTCTGCTCTGAAGCAGTGAGGACCTTCACAAAATATGCAGTCTTCTGATGGCTGCTTATGGCCAGGAAGGATCACACAAGGGCCCAGTCGTGGCATAGGTCTCTGTCCTTTGGGTGTGAAAGGTATCTCTTAAAAGGCAGTTAAAAGCTGCATTTTCTCTTTCATGACAAATCTGGAGAGTTGTTTGGTTTTTTTTAATCATTTTTTCTCAAAAGCAAAAAAAAAGATCCCCTGAAGTTGGATTTCTGGTGAAGAGCACCACAAAAATAACAGAGGCCATCAAAATGCAGTCTTACCATTTCAGTTGTGTTTTTTTCCTAGAAAACTGTCAAAAGCAAGCAATTCAAATGTAACTTTCAAAATACAGAAATGCAGACAGGTGGTTTCTGCTTTAATTCTCCATCTGAGAACACATAAACCATCTTTATGCAAATTGTGGGCTTTTAGTGAGTCGACCTTGTCCTGCCCAGACAGTTGGGTTAGGACAGGCTTTGAGGAAGTTGGCCTTGCCCTGAGCAGGCACCGCTTCAGTGCCACTTGGGCTGGTGCCTTCGTCTTACAAACTCTTACTTTACTTCCAGCTCCCTGGACTCATTCTGCAGGGTGCTGTAAGGGTGGGGCTTGCTACCGGGTGTTGCTTGTTAAGGCAAAGGGGTTCTGGGAAAGTAGTTTGGGTTAACTCTGAGAGACATGGGAGGCTGAGTAATCAGTAAGGTAGTGGGAAATTTGGCAAGTGGTGCCTGGGAGGTTTTGAGGAGATTGGGAACAGCTGGGGCGCTCCTGGCAGAGGGAAACACCTCCTAGAAGAGGACTGTGGGTTATTCTCAGCACCTGAGCTGAGGTTTGATTTAGGACAAGCTTTGGAACTAAACTGAAGGGTAAAGCATAAAGCAGTAGCTGGGAGGGAAAGAAGTGGTATATGTGTGGCTGGGAGCTGGTGCTGCCTTCCCCAGCCCCAGCTCCTGGAGAGCCTGGGACCGGAAGAGTCACGGTAAGTGTGGTGTTGCTGGGCTCACTAGCCCCGTTGTGCTGGCCTGTTCTCTGAAGAGGTGCTCTTCAATTTATGCAAAAAGCAGTGGGTTCCTGCTGCTCAGCAGCTATGGGGCAAGGAAGGGCTGGAGACAGGCAGTTGCTCCATATAGGAACGTGTCAATCTGTCTGTCTTAAGTGTCTTTGTACATGATTAGCTTGACAAGGTGGGTGTGAATCTGATTGTGTCGCAGAAAAATTGCTTTGGGACAGCCATCTGTAAGGTAGTAATAGTTTGCTGTTCTAGTGGGCTCTCAGATCAGTAGACAGCGCTGTTTGTGTTTTGGAAGGAAAGGAGCTGAATTTGCACAAAGGCTTGGAGATGAGATGATATGCCAAACCACCAGCACTAGCACTGGTGGAGCAGCTGTGATCTCCTGCTCCCAGGTCTGTTCCCAAGTAGAAGGAAGAAATTATGTTTGTGACTAGCTGATGGCAGTGAGTATTGTCGAAGAGGACAAAGGAGGAACTGGAAGTTGATAGAGCTTATTGGTCTGTGCTTATTGCTGCAAGTTTGTCTTCTCATAAAGAAACGTGCAGTGCTGCAAGGGTCCGGCTTGTCTGTTGGCTGAGGGAATGCTGCCTTTGCTGTAACTTTGGTCTTTGGCACAGAGTTGTGGTTGGGGAAGAACTGCTTCTTCAATTATACTCGTCTCCTAAAACTAGTGTGCAACAAATGTTGGTCTGACAAAACTCGCTAGGCTTCCCTTGCTCCTCTACGTTGTGCTTGGGGCAAGAGCACAGCCACTGGGAAGCAGAGGATCTGCTGCTGAGTGGGTTCTTGCATCTGTTCGGATTTCCAGTGCCCTGTTTTCAGCGTTTGTGCTGAAGCCGTAGAGAAGAAAAAACTAGTTTTAACTAGGATGCTTGAATGCAGGTGCTTTGAATTGCAGCTGAATTTCTTCTTAGGAGAGTTCAGGAGCTGCTGGGGATGATGCTGAGTGTGAATAATAAGCCTTTAACTCACCAACACGCATTTCTGCTCTGCAAGTGTCTCAGTGTGACATGTTTTATTCCTTTAGTGGCCTGTGGCTGCTCAGTAGAGAAGACTGCTGTGGTGCTCTGTCCTGGTATGTTACTCTGAGTCTCAAGAGGACCTTACCCAGGCTGGGCATCCTCCAGTGGTGGAGAATGCCTCGAGCTGGGTGCTACTGAAGGGCAGGGCAGAGAGGTGGGTGCTGACAGTAACGGACACCAGTAGTCAGCTTCATGCTTCCTCCAGGCTTCTTCTGAAGGTGCAGAAAAAGACATGGGAGGAGCAAACGTGTGCAAATTTCCAGAAACGGAAATTTTATTACATTTTGATTTTAATGGCCAGATTTGTAAGACTTGATGCTTCTTCAAGCTATGGTGAAGGAACACAGCTGTCCTGTTCACCCACTGGTGTGGCAGCTCCAGCTGGTGCCACCAGTCTCTTGCCAGTACAAATGTCCTCTTCTGGGTCCCACAGAGCTGCACCAGGGCCAAGCAATGGTCATGGTAGAGGTGCTGCTGCATTACAGAGACAGTGCTGCAAGCCAAAATGCTCTACAGTGAAAATATGAGACTAGATTTCTCCACCATAGCAACCGGTCCTACGTGATCCTGGCTGCTTGTTTTGGAAAGGAGGCAGCACAGTGCTGGGGCTGCCTGGACTGGAGCATGGGGATAGTGCAGCTGCAGGGCAAAGCTCAGCCTCACTGTCCACACCTGTCTGGAGGTCACCTCATTTCTTCTGAAACGCACCGAAAAGAGCCCTTGTTCCCTGTGGTCCTTGCACCTTTCAGTCAAGAGTTTGAAGAGCACTTCTACACCTCTCTAGCAGGATGGGTACTGCTAGCTTGACCTCACTTGAAGCCACTTCATCTGTTGCCAAAGCTGCCACTGCCTCCAGGGTCACCTCAGTAGATTCACACCTACTCTTGAACTTCTGTGCTCCTGAATGACTTTTCTGGAAAGGATTTAAGCCTGTTGCCGGAGTTAAGTGCATGAGTAAGTTGGAAAGCCTGCTCTAACTAGCGTCAGATGTGTCCTCCATGCCTAATCTGTGAGGGGTGCTGAGGGCTGGCTCCAACCCATCTACTTTTGCAAAGTAAGAGAATCCATATGAAAGGGAAAGTAGCACCATTTTCTTCTCATGTGAGACATTTGGAGTTAGTCCGGCCCAGCAAACTACAATTATAGTGTGAGTCAGGAGCCCACGGCTCTGTTACAGGCTGCTCAACAATCCTTTGGAGTTGGTGTGATTGAGGGTTGAGATGGGTAACCAGGGGAAATAAAACTGCAGCTCAGGATAGAGCAGCATTGACAACATCGAGGCGTTTCTGCATACTCACATTTTTCCTGAAGCTCTCCAAAGCAGATGCCAAGATGTGGTGCCCACTTGGCTAATGGTGCAAGGGGCAACATGGAAGGTTTTGTCTTTAAAAAGACAGGCAGTCTCTCCGGACCACTTTGAGTGTTTTCTTTCCTGGACAGAGATGCTGAAAGTGAAGACATAGAGTTATGTCAAGAAATCCTGAAGAGTTTTCTCATACTCAGTAAACCAAGCAGAGACAAGCAAAACTACTGATTCTGAGTAGTGAGAGCTTTGAGCTCAGTTGAAATGTGAATAGTAAGCCTAATTTTCTAGCGTGTGGCATGTTCTCTCTGGAACTCCTAGAAATAGGCCTAGGCATGGGAAAACACTGACTAAAGGTACATGTTCAGCATGTAAATCATTTATTCTGCCTATAGAAAAGCTGATCCTCTTCATCAGGTTGCTCATACTACCTTTAAGTTGTGGGGGTGACTTGAACCACACAAGGCTTCTGGTCAGGCTTCAGATGTCCCCAGTGAGCAGATGAGCTGGCTTCTGGATGTTGAGCTGGTGTGACCATGGCGCCTTGGGCCACACGGTGCTGGGAGTTGATACCACTGGTGGTGGTATCTCTCATGGAGCCTTTCCATGGAGGCAGGAGCTGTCTGCTGCATACATTAGAACAAGTACATGCTTAGCCTGTATAAGCCATTTGCCTTTAACGTCAGGGATCTGTTCCAAACCCATCAGAAAATGATAGAAATGTCTCAGGGATTTGTGTGGGCGGTAGAGCTGACTCCTATTCACTGCGGGCTGGAGCAGATTTTGGCCCAAGCAACCCTGATGGTGAAAACTTGACAGCCCTGTGTCTCTGGGCTTTGCAAGGTGCTTTTTCTTGTGCAGTGTGATCTCTTCTGTATCTGGGGAGTCCTTGCAGGCTATCTTAGATGAAGAGTTCAGTCCGCCTGAGTAGCATTATCTCAGCCTATGTCAGCAGTTTTTGTGAGAGGGGCCCAGTGGCTTCTGTGGTGACTCTGTCGCAGAGGGTTTGATGCAAATTGAGAATAAAAGTCCTTCTCCAAAGAGCTGTGAAGTGTACAGTTCTGTCTCCTCCTTCGCATATTCGCTCCATCCATTGCCTGCCTGTGATTAGGACGTGGTGGGTCCTGGATCCATAGCCCCTTCCTGACTGAGCGTATGGGGTGACCGTTCGCTGGGTGACCACTGGAGGTATTGGGAAGGGATTTCTCCACCCAGATACTTTTCTTCCTGTGTTTTGCTGCAGCATTGGTTTCTCATGGCAGCCTAGCTTTAAACACCTGGTGCTGAAAGTTATGGGGAAATCTGTCTCCCATCCAGACAGTCAGCTTTAGGGTGTTTGCCTTAAATGTCCTTATAATATCTTCTGTTAAGAGTTCAACCCCGAGGTAATATCTTTAAGTTAAATTTGTTCCCAAAGAATTACTGGGTGCTGATATTTTGGTTATCAACAGCTTTTTAACGGAAAGCCTTAGCAGTATTACAGCTCCATTACATTCCCCCGTATCTTGATGACCGTGCTCTGTCCTCAGGAGCTCCCTGCCAGAGCTGCTCTCACGGCGGGCTCGGCTCAGCTCAGCGTGCTGCTGGCTCTCCAAGAACTGGAGCTCAGCACTGATCCAAGCGCTCGCATTTGGCAGAAACACAGCCTGTTTCTAAAATTGTCTCCGAGCGAGTTTTGCATGGGTTTGCATCTCCCAAACGGACAAACCGGGTGGTATTTTATATGGTGTCATTGTTTGTTTAGCTAATGAAGTAGGAAAAACCAAAGTGCTGGGATCCCTGACTCTATGAAACAGCTGTCAACAAGCAGCCCTGAGAGACCAGAAGAGCAGGGACCTAACAGCCAGGGCACTGAACTGAAGCTCCGGGGCATGGTTTTGATTCCTGACTCAGTGCAGTCATGGATGAAATGCAGAAAAGGATGCCTCAGCCCAAAAAGAGGAGGGAGCTGCGTGCTTTTGCTGGTTCTCTCCCAGGGAGCAACTGCTGCAGTGGCACACAGTGGAGGCCGCCTTTTGTCTGCCACTGCCTGCCTAGAGCAGGCGTGACCTACTTCTGCAAATGCTTCCAGAGCCTTTCTTCTGGAAGAACTTACCCACAGAAAGGTGGTTTTCCTCCCTCATGGCTTGTGTCCTACCACATAATGTAGGGCAGTTCCTTTAGTTGTTTTTATCTGGTGCTGAGGAGGCTAGTGAGAAGCTCCTGCCTGAAGGAGCTCTGTTGGAGAGCAGAAAGCACAAGGAAAACAATAAAACGTCTTCCTGCATCCCCCCCCTTCAGTTTACCATTTCGACTTCAGACACAAGCTGCCATCATTTCCACATGGAGCAGCCACATGAAAAGCACTACTAAACAGTTCTCTGAGTTTCTCAACAAGAAACACAGCAGCTAAATATACTTAGTGTGTGGGTATTGTTCGTCTTGGCTTTAATTTCCTGTTCTCAAAAGGTTTAGGAATTTAAACCCTGAATCATTACTGAAGCTGTTAATGCTTGGAGCCTTTTTCAGAAATGGTGATAAAGGAACCGATATTAATACCAGCTTAGCATGAATTCAGCTAGAACAACTCAATGAAAAGTTCACTGCCATCCCGGAGATATCCCTTGGTTTCTAACCATGTTAGAAGCTGCCAAGAACTGGGTAGGTGTGTGAGATCGTTCTCCCTCAGGTAAATCGGATGCTTCTCTTTAAAAAAAAAAAAAAAAAAGATGCTGTGGAAAGTTACAGGCTACATCATGCCCATCTGGAGACCTCTAGAGTGCTGTACCATCCCTCTGCTTCTAAAATTGCAGCATGTGTTGCATGTATTCAAGCAGTGACTACTTCAGAGCATAGTCAAGATTTTTCTGGGGCTGGAGGTCTTGCACTTGCTCATATTGTATAAAAAATTGGAAGATATCTTGCTGAGTTCCATCTAGCTGGACTTAGAGGTTCCTGCTTTTATACTTGCAGGATGTAAGCATCCTCCCAAAGTCCTAACCTTAACAGGCTTCCCAGAGAACTCAGAAGCAAAGTCTGGCCATGAGATGCTTCAGTGGAGGATATGGCTTTTATTTCTCTGGAGATTTAACAGAATTTAGGGAAAACTAAGGCATCTTCTTTCAAGAAACTGGTTTGTCTTCAAGACCGTGCCAGGCTTCCTTTGATTCCTCTGAGATTGAACCCTGAAGATCAAAAAGTCCAGGAAAACTTATAGAAAGGTTCTAACTAATGATTGTAGTCAGAAGTGAAATGAAAACTATGTGAGGACTAGTTCTTATTTTCATATTGACTGGATTTTAGTCCTGGAATGCCATAGAAGTAGAGAATTATTCGGATAGGAAGTGACTTCTGGAGGTCTCCTATCCAATCTTGTATTTGCAGCTGGGCTAACTGCCCAGTTGATAGCATTTATAGATGTGACTGTAGAAGCAGCTGCCTTTTCCTTTCCTGTTTGCTTTGTACCTTTGGGTAGCACAGTAGCAAAGAAAACTACAAGGCAGCTGCAGGAACACATTTGGAAGGAACAAGCTTGGTCCTCCTTATCAGGTTTGCTTGCTCTAATGATTCCTCTTTCTGGGAGGGAGGAGAAATGGCATGGTTTCTAGCATCTTCCTTCCTCTGCTTCCCTCAGGAAGGGGAAGGCCCTGGTGCAGAGGACATAGTCCTGCTTCATCTTGCTCCCCGCACTGGTGGTGTGCTGCAGAGCTGCTGCTAATTGAGGTGGAAGATTGGTTTCTGCATGTATTCACGCTATGGCTGAGAGTTCTTGCATATGATGGAAGGAAGAGTGGGGAGGGGGAGGACAAAACACAGCAGTATGTTGTGGCAGTTCAGGAATGTGCCGACTTGCAAAGATGCTGGAAGTCTGGCGATGCTGCACCAAGTCACTCTGTTGTCCTGATGCTGATAAAACTGCAGCAGTGAAAGTGGAGCCCTGTTTGGGAAGGAGAACTGCACTGTTTGCTTGTGGATGTGAAAGTATAGCTGAACTCTAATGGGAAATTGAGACGTTCCTATGAGTACAGCTGTAAGTTACATTTCTGTCCTCTGAAACTCTGTCTTTAAAATGTGTTAGTCCTACAAAGCAAAATGCTAAGAAACACACAAACCCCAAGAGCCCGCAGCTTCTAGTACCAAAAATGGTGGCTGAATCTGAATACCTGATGGTGTATATTCAGTGTGATCGCTGCTTGCTCTGCAAACTGCCTTCTGGGGAGTTTGGACTTACTCTGAACTCACAGAGCAGAGCCCTGTGACGTGCTTGCTCCCAGTGAGCTGCTTATAAAAAAAAAAGGCCTCTGTCCCCTTCTGCCTCTGTTCTCCATCATCAATTAGCTTGAATCTCTGAGGCTGCAGCCCATGACCGCATCTTTTCCTTTCACGAGCACTCTGGAATCACTCCTGCTCCTGGAACAAGCACTCTTAGAGCCAGAAAGCATCAGGCTCCATCTGAGCCTCTGGGGCTGTCTCTCCATCTGTTTGTTTAATGACGCGCAGCAGCCTCATTTCTGACTTTGCACCCTCAGGACAATCATCCACTCTGATGTTCAGGCCAGCCAGCTATTCTTCCGAGACAAGACTGTGGCTGGTGCGCTGTAGGTCGGAGACAGTTTAAAATTCTTCTTCTGCATTGCTTTATGGCTCAAAATGTTACTCTGAGATCTGCAGGATACACAGAAAGCTTGTACAAATTTGCTTGCTTGTTTTCTGCTGAAGGAATGGATGGATATCAAAATCTAGATACCCTTGCTTGATCTGGTGGGGAGGACGCCAGCTTGAAGGTTGGGAACAGAAGATCTTTAGATCTTTATCTGACTCTGATGTGCAGCCTTGGCCAAGCACCTTTACTCTCCTTTTCTCTCCTCGCTGCTGGCATTCTGTGAACGGCTCAGATACTTTGTGGTAGGGCAAAGATGTTAATGTTTACAGGGTTGATGCCATTCTCTAGAGCTGAAGCAGATTCACAATGATGGTGATGGCAGTAGTACTGCTTTTTTATAATCTTATTACATGGTTTCATGAAGCAGCAAGGCGTAAATGACTTGCTCTGGTTGCTAAACAATCCAGAAGCACCAGGATCTGGAAATACATATTGCAAAACGGACCTTCTGGGAAGGTGTTGGAACTGCCCTGTATCCTGCGAATGCTGTGTGGTTAATGGAGGAAGGAGAAGAAGAAAACCTAAGTGAAAGGGAAGACTAGATTGAGGTACACCACTTTGTAGTAGGTACTTGAAAGAACCCATACCTGAGATAGAGGGAAAGGCAGATGAAGAGAGAAGTGGTGCCAAGTGATTTCTGAAGGAAGCTGGCCACTGAAATCAGGGTGAGAATGGCAAAACTTCAGCGAAGAGAGACCTCAGTAAAGTGTTGGTTTCAAAATCCTTCTTTGCTCTAACTGCTTGGTTCCTGTGGCTTTTTGTGTGAGAAATTGGCTCGGTTCCTCTCTGTGCCAAAGCTCAGCTGTCAGAAGGGAAGAGCAGCAGGGATTATATCCTCCTGGGCATGACCAGGTGGCAGGAGTCCAAGCGCAATCCCCCCCAAGAAAGGAAACACCTTCCAGGGTGTGCTTTGGGTTTAGTACTCTGTTAAATAAGGAGAAGCATGCTTCTGGGTTGGATTGAGGAAAATGTTTGACTTTCCCATACTCCATTACGAGCTCTTTCCTTTTGTTTTGGAGGTGGGCTTCTTGTGTGGTAATTCCAGTTTGCACCTCACATTGTGGTTCATAGGTAGGCCTAAGAGGTTACTCTTGTGCAAAATGGGCTCTTGCTCTGCCGTGTGCAGTCCAGGGCATCATGAGCAAGATTTTCTGAAGCAGATAATATGACCCCAAGGTTTTTTGCAAGCTCCAAGTGGTCTGGGTTCACCATGGGACCAGGGCCAGATGCTTCAGGGGCCATAGAGAATGAGCACTGGGCTGGGGATTGCAGGGGGAGCTACTCTACCTGCCATACCATTGAGAAACTCAGACCAGCCAAATAATCCACACTTGAACATCAGCAGTTGCTGTCAAAGGCAATGCCAGACTGGATGAAATGCAAACCCTGAATTACAGGGACAGATGGAGCAAGGTAAGAGGGAGGTATGGGTCAGAGGAAAGCAGCAGCTGATATTTGGAGGCATCCTTCTCCAGGGTGAAGGAGCAGGAGCAATTTCCTTTTTCAGAGCCAGCCATTACCCAGCGTGGTGCTGAGCACAGCAGGTACTCTTCAGGCAAAGTAGCTAACAGCACACTAACAAAAGCCCTAACAAAGAACTGAGCAGGCTTATCATTCACTGAGGAGTCACAGCTATGCTAAAAGAGCCATATATGAAAAATAGAGATGGGAGCACATGTCTGCGTGCACCCACACATGTAACTAAGGGATATATGCCATGGGCAGGCTGGCCTCCTTAGCTCTGGTGTCTTGAGAGGCTTCAGCACAAAAGGTTCCCCTGATTTGCTTGAGCCTGTGTTCAGTCAAGGAGCTTGATTTCAGCGAAACAAGGTCATACCCTCCTAAAACCAGGAGTGATTTTGAATGCTTGAGTTGATTCCACTGAGTGGGATCTGGTTTGTTGCTTTTTTTATTTTTAAATGAAAGTGAATACTTGGCATAAACTGGATACTTCCAGTAGGGCATCCCTAATTGATACTGAAAGCCTGGGCTGTTGAAGTCTTTCCCCGCTGTACCTTTGTGAAGAGACCTCGGAGCTCTGGAGCAAGCAGGATGGTGCTTGCTTGCAGTGCCTTGGAAGTGGGAAGGGCCACGGATGAGTGGAAGCCCTTCCACTTCCATAGCTCAGCATCTTATGGAGTTTACCCATCAGCAGACTGTGCGATTAGCCTTTTAAATTCCTCCGTTTACATTCCAGCAATAGTGGAACAAGGCAGTTTTCTCCATTATAAGGATCTCCCTCTGCTATGCCTCATTCAGAGGTGTTCCCCTGCTCAACCCTGCACTCCCAAAGCACTTTTCTTTCTCCAAACGCAGCATGTTGCATCTTTCTCTCACGCTGGCAGATGGATTTGGATGATCATATGTGCTGAGGGTTATTGCTGTTACCTGCTATTTTAGCAGAAAAAGCCCCCGCGTACAGAAGAGAACAAAGCCCGAGGATTCCCGAGGTCTCCATTGATGCAGAAGGCACCGAGCAGAGCGTGAAAGAGATGACAGAAGCACAGCAAGATCCTCCTCCATCCCTCCCCCTTCCTCGCCCTCCGATTCAAGGAGCAAGGGTTGGTTTGTGAATGAGGAGCTGAAACTCGTTCAGATGGAACAAATAACTGATAAAAGCGCACAATAGTGGCTGCTCGCAAGCCGAAGTCAGCAACGAAAAGGTAGCAGTTCTCAAGAGGGGGCTTATTACCCGATGAGTCACTGGTGTGTGACAGATGGAAGGAACTAATAAAATATTACAGACTTGCAGAGCTTTGATCTTTCTGCTTTCCCCCCCACCTTTTTCCCAAGGGTGCGGGCTGTGTTGTTGAAATGAATAGGTTGGAAATCTCATTTGGAAAAGGCTATCGTGGCAGCCATGGCTAGTAGAGAGAAGGTCAAGAGCCCCACTCCAGCCCCATGCTTTGTCGTGTGCTGGATTTTAACTCCAGTGTGTTTTTGTAGCCTTTGAATCACCTGTACCTCCTCCAGTTGTGTTGATGCTGGCTTGTCTTTCGACTCACTTGCAGTTCTGCTGGAGCAGACTGGGACACAAACAGACATTTTTCAGCCTTCAACTTACATTGTAGGTTCTGGGCTACGTGCAAGAAAGAGTAAAATGCTTTTCTGGGTCGAATGCTCTCATCCTCTAATTTCTGTTCCAACTGCAGCAGCTTGCAAGGACCTAGCGACCCTGAGCTGGGGCCCTTAGCAGCCACCAGCTTTGAATTTATTTTTGTCTTACTGCGACTAATCTCTAGGGTGAATAGGTTTAAGTTTTGTCTCTGGGGCTGTGATGAAAGGAAATCTGTTTTCTTTATGGAGAAATCAGTACAGTAAGAGCCCCAGCCCTGGGGCTTGAATGCAAGGAGCACAAGCATTGGCTGTGTGCAGAGTTGCCTCCCGGACAGAGAGAGCACTCCTTGATTTCAGGTTGTCTCTGCTGTTGTCTGTCAGTCTGGCTGTCACAGCACAAATGGAGGAGGTTGACAATTCATGTAGGGCTTTATTGCTGCATAAGATTGAACTGTCATTATCATTTATTTATTTTTTTTTCCCTCCCCTTAACAAGGGATGTCTGCAAGTTCCTCTTTTAAAAATGCACTTCTTCGTTAAATAATCTGGTCTGGCTCTGTTCAGAATGGCTTCTTTCCAAGAGCCCGCTGCCTCAGTTGTGCCATCCCCATGTCCCTCTTCTAAGGTGCTGTCCCCTGCTCCAGCTCACTGTGACAGTGCTGTCATGGCCATCACTTCATGCTGCACAGGTGGCTGGTCTGCAGCTCAGCCACTGCTAGATCTCAAAGGCTTTGCAGCACCAGGTTCTGCCTTGCCCCCTCCTGCTAGCTGAGGTAGAAACATCACTCCGAGGTGTGCCTGTAACTCCCTGTTGTTCACTTCTTGTCGTTGTTGGGTTTTTTGTTGTTTTGTGGCATTTTTGTCTAAATGGCAATATATGTGGCTTCTCACTGAGACATATTGATCCAGAGCTACGTACACAAGTAATATGAGTCTGTTAGCAGAGAGAGGAAATGCAGGGCAACTGTGAGTGTTGTGACTTTAGTCTGAAGTTTGTCACAGAACCTTGCAGAAATGTGGGCTAGAAACAGATGAGGGCAAAGGATTTGTTTAATGTCAGGATATAACATTGCAACTCAGGGCCTCAGTGGGGCCATTCTGGTTTAGATACTGTATTTCACCTTAGTTTTTTTCTTTTTTTTCTCTTTTTTTTTGTCCATCAGTTTATTACATTCCTTGGCTGGTCCCATGAACAGTTAATCACAGTGGCTGGGGAGCTGCAAATGAGGGTGCAACAGCAAAGCTGCAGATGTACAATTCTGGAGTATTTTTCAGCTGTGTTGGAGAGCTTGCTTGCCTGACTTCATTTTATCAGAAAGCCCGTGTTTCCTGCTCTTTTTTCATGTGAAGGGTTTTCTAACTAGTTATCCCCTTTGCTGAGCAGGGGGGAGGGAAGGATGGTGGATGCAGAAGTAAAGTCGGCAGATCCCAATGGATGCAGATGATAGCCTGGGCACTGGGCAGGGAGATGCCTGTGGGGTTCAGGACTGGTTTGGTTTGTATTGTTTAACACTGAGGAAACAAAAATTATGAGTTAAAATGGCTCTTCTGTCCTTTTAAATTTAAGAGCAAATTAGGGAGGGAGGTTTGTTCAGACCGAACATTTAAAATAATATCCTGGGACTTTTTTTTTTTTCCCCCTCAGTTTGCCAAAAGCTCTTAGTGAGACTTTTTGCACTGATCTTGGACAGGAAAACATTGCAAAATACCACATTCTCCTTGGATGATAACATTGTTTCCTGCCCTGCTCTAATACCAGCGATGCTGTCCTTTTGCCTCAATTCCTGGGTTTGCTTTACTCAAATGTTTGCTTTCCTCCCTGGGCTGGACTCTGACACTTCCTACTGGTTTTGGGGGACTGACTGAAACTCTGCAAGCCTAGAGGCAGCACAGTCCAAATGCTTGCTTACTCCTCTGGAACTAAATCTGTGTTCCCAGCTGATATTCCTGACAAGATCCCACCCCTTCACCTCCAGAGAGCCAGCTGGATTTATAATCACCACATGGAAGTGACAAGATAAGTGCCAAAGCTGTGTCCTTTGGTTATCCCCTGTGAGCATCATTCAGATCTGGAGTTCAACTTATCGCAGATAATGCAGTCCTTTCTGCAAATAGACTGGCTTTGATTTTTGTAAATTGGCTTTGATCTCCACATACTGTTCAGAATACCCTGGTGTGAGAGTGGTAGCTCTGGTGGTGTTTGGAGCAGATGTACCTGCCTGGAGACCTGCACTAGCTGTTTCCCCCGTCCCTTAAACAGATATCCGATTTCTTGCCTTTATTTCCACCACAGCATTTCTTTTAGACCTCCAAGATCCAAAATCCACCAGACAATTTGCAGTATGCTCTATGGGGAGGTGGTTTTGCATGAAAACAAAGCCCATGGCAGGGAGAAGGGTGTGCTGTGGTGACCCTGCCATCCTCAGTGGCCAGCTGGTGGTCTTTATCGGGTGGTGACATGGAGCCTCAGCTTGGCTTTCCTAGGCTGCTTGTTCTGACAAAGTCTTGTCGGTGGCTTCAGGCTGAAGTATCAGACTGCAGAGGGAAGATACTGAAGGACAAGCAGAGCTGTGGTCTCTGCTGTGTTTTAATATGCTGCTGATGTCTTCACAGCAGGAGAGGGTGGCTTGTCCCTCTCCTCTCCCAGATGTAACCCAGCATCTCCTGGCAAAGTGGGCAATGGCAGGACCAAAACCTGTCCATCTTCCCTGCTGCAGTGTCCCTGCAGGCAAGGGCTGGGAGGGATTTCTCCTCACAGGTTCCTGTCATATGGTGCACATCAGCTTGGTATGCTGTTTACTGGCTCGTCTGCTCCAGAAATGTTACACAGGGGGGAAAGCTCTTGGCCGGTGCGAGGCTGAATTTTCCAGACTCTGTTCCCACTGGGTTTCATTGCTTAGTGTGTTCTGTTTTGGTTTTTTTTTTTCCTTCTTAAATCCAGGCCACTGCAACCTTAATTAGCTGACTGTGGACGTAAGCTTGCGTGATGCGTGACAGTTTTGATGGGGAAATATAAGCAATGGAGGTGATGAGTAGAAATGTTCAGGGGTAGTATTTTTGGTCTGCAGAAAATTTCAAGAGTTGGCATCTCTCTTTTTCATGAACCTGGATACAAATTCCAAATTTTTCCCCCCCAAACCCCCCCCCCAACAACAACCAAACAAGAACTTGCAAATTCCACCCCTCTAACTTCATTTTAAGTAAAAACCTTAACTCTGTTTATACCCTTTATTTTAAAAAAGATTTTTAAAAATACCCCAAAGTATTCCTGGTGACTCATTATTTCAAAAATGTCAAAATAGGCATTTCAAATCTTTTTATTTTTCCATTCAATGCTTAACAAAAGTATTTCCATGTATTAGTTGAATGTTGAATTATGATTCTATTCAAAAGGGGAGATTTCTGTGCATATCTGTCTTTGATGACACATCCACAGCAGGTTCTGGGGACAGTTCAGTGTGGGGGCTCACAGCAGCCAGCATGACCGGGCTGGTTGGCAGCCCTCACCTGGGCAAAGGTAGACCAGGTTCCTGTGTCCACTCAGAAATGGTCTCTCTGCTGCTTCCTGATGTTCATCCTGCACTGTGCAGCATAGCCACATCTGCCACCTTTAATTCTGAGACGCTCTACTCAAGCTCAGTCTGGCTTCTATCCAAAAACCTGACAGGGGGAGAAGCTGGGCCCCTTGCTGTGTTATAAGTAGGAAACCAAACTGAAATGGCTCAGTGCTGTGTCCTGTTGCCAGGACCTGTTGCCTGTGGCCTGGCAAAAGCACAGGGAGCAGTGCCCAGAAGTGTTTACCACTCCCATTGTGATTGAAAACGAAGCTGTCCTAGTCATACAAGGGTAAACCCAACAGGGGACTGTCCCCAGGGTTGCTTTTGCTTCTCAAGCAGTCTTTCCTGGTGTGTTTTTCTTGTGCTTCAGCCTGTGTGCTTCCTTCTCAGAGCTGGGAGAAGCAGACACCCCTGAGGGCCAGGTGTCCTGGAGAGCCACAGGAACACATTGACTTCAAGCATCTTGTAGCCTGGCTTCACTTGCTGAGCTCTTGCTCAGCCTGCAACCTCGCAGCACGAGAGATTTTCAAACCCTTGATAGTCCCAACCGTGGTGAAAGCTGTCTTCCTCTTGGTGTACAGGTAGACCCTTTGCCATATCTGATGAGATTCATTTGTAGAGTACGTGGTGAATCACTGACGTATAAGATGGTCTGGAGATAGTTTTCCAACAGGTGAAGTGGGACCTTTATTATAAGGGAGCCCCAGGCCTGCGAGTTCCAGTTCCTGAGGTCAAACAGAAGGTGCGAGGTGAGCAGTCCTTTGCCTGCCTACAGCCACAGCGTGGGTATTGCCTAACAGCTTCCTCCGCTGCTTCCTCATCCCCTTTTCTGTCACCTTTCTTGCCTTGAGCAAGACCTTCACAGCAGAGGCTTTGGAGGTGGCCCCCCGAGAAGTGGGGCAGACAGTCTGCTGATGTGTGCGTGGCTGGTTTTGCTTCAGAGCAAGGAGGCAGCTGCTTGGGAGATGTGTGATAACCAGCTGAAAAGGGAAAGACTCATCTCAGTTGACTTACAGCATGCAGGACATTTTGCCTTTTGAACTTTATATGTGTCTATATATAGGTCTTTTCAGATATATACAATATTTAGTTGGGTGGAATAGTTATATAACTTTTTCTATAATTCAACACAAAGAATAGGCTGTTTCTATATATAGCCATTTCTTAAAATTTAAGGACAAATGAGTGAAGATTCAGTATACTGACACTTATATCTACCTCTTCCAAAGCAGATCACCAGAGTAGTTTCGTGGTGGTTAAACCACCACGGACCAAAATAATTTTGACAGACAGTATGAAGTATCTGTAGAAAGCAATTTTCTACAATCAACTACTGTATCCTATATTTTTGGCTGAGTTCAGGAGCCTGTAATGTTGGTTTGGTCCCTCTCATCTTTTAATCACAGCTCTGCAATGAAAATGAACAAAATTACGCTTGTTTTAGAATAATTGACTGTGATTAAATAGCTGCTTCCTCTTGGTGGAAGGTAACTGTCTGGGTCTGTGGGGGGAGTGCCAGATCCCCGTCTCATCCTTAAAGAGTATCCAGTTGAGGTGTGTGTTTATCAGCCCTCATCCTAGAATCTGTTCCTTCCTCAAAGGGGCCACTAATAACATTGAAAGTTTTCAGAGCCGCTATCAGGAGATGCTGCTACACATAGAAAAAAAAGTCTCTACTCTAAAATCCTCTTCAACACAGAAAGAATGGTCTTTATTTGCCACAAGGATCTGCTGTGAGAGTGAGTTAGTTAATGTTTGAACAATGTTTGGAGGTATTTATAGCATTGGACTAATCTTTACTGCTCAGTAAATAGCTGTTATTTCTTTATGGCAGGCTGCATATATGGGCTGTTATGGTGATGCAGCCAAATTTCCCATTAGAAATTGAATGTATGCATTTCCTGGGTGCTTTTGAAAATTTCTGCAGTCTAATCATTAGCAGTAGGAGGGGAGATAGAACTGGTAATATGAAATACAGGGGGTTTTCCCCCATTTCTCAGAGAAACCTGGTAAGAGGGAGCAAAGTGAGGTTTCGAGGGGGAGTGGAGGTGTTGTACCATCTAGCCAGGACATGATAGATTCCAGCTCTGTTGATTGTCTTCTGCTCTTTTTCAGTCACACCTTGGTAGCCATTGTTGTGAGGGTGAATTTTAGACACCGCAGCTAAACAGATATCTTCTTCCTGGCAGCAGCAAACTGTCATATCCTCCACCTGCTTCCAACTGTCCTCCTGTCTCTTCCCGGGCACAGGTCTTGGTGCTTGGCAGATCTTGTGCTGGGATGATGCACCTCGATAACGTGTCAGAAGTAGGTTTACTGTACTTGGGGAGTTAGTTGGTTCAGTGCAGGGTCTGCTGAGCACCAGCCATGGCAAAGAGGATGAACAGGGGGGCCATGAGTAAAAGGACCAGCTCTTTTTGGCACCCATGATCCATTAGATGAGTTCATTCCGTACATCTGTAATTTACGTTAAGTCTAAAGATTTTTGATCTTCATGCACATTTTCGCTTGAGGAAAATGATAGTTTCAGGACAGCCGAAGCTGAAAAAGTGCAAAATGAAAAGTTGATTTGTTGATGCCCAGTACCGTTGAGAGCATTCTTCCAGAGAAGAAGCTTCTGGACAAGGTAGAAAGTTCTGCCTTTGGATTTTGACCCTCATCGCAGGTGAGGTGGAGCAAATTCAGTTCCTCGTGGAGTTTATGATGAGAGTGAGCAGCAAAGGAGTTATTTCACTGACATCAAAACCCAAGTGGTTTCGGGAAAGAGAGAAGAGGTGGTGATGCGTGTTTCTGTGGCTCTACCTAAGCAGTGCTGGTGCAGAGCTGCCGGAGGCACTAGAGGAACACAGCCCCATAGCAAGCGTTTGTTTGCTTTAACTCTGCTAATGTGCTCTGTTGATCTTGTGCTTCTTTTGATTACAGCAGTTTGCCATTCCTGCGCATGCTGAGGGTGCTGGATGCTGGCAGGGCGCTCTGTCTAGCTCTCTGCACAGCTGGGACCAGAGGGTAATCCCTGACATTACTGGGAGGCTGGAAGAGCAGAAAAAGCAAAGGGAAGCTTGACAATGGGGTCAGAGCTGTTTACTTAACCCAACCCACTGCTGAACACTGGGAGCCCACAGCTCCGTAAAAGATTCCCAAAATGATGAAAACTGAAAGCTCCAAGAAGTAGCTATAAGGCACGGAAAGTGCTATTTCATAGTGTTATGATGGTTTGCATTTGCCTACACTTAAACACAGCTGGGAGATCTTTAACTCTTTGGGATCGGGCCTGAAAGAGGCTCTGCTCCTTCATCTGCAGGACAAGTTTCTGGGGCTCTCTTGGAGCACCCAGACTTGGTCCTGCTATCTCTGTCCTGCAGACTCTTGCCTGTCCTTTTGGGACTAGACCCTCTCCCTCTGCACAACAGCTGTCATGGATCACTTCAAAAGCCAAGGCTGTTCTCTTATGGGAACAGCTGCCACAAATGCAGTGCGGGTAGGAACCCAAATGAAAACGGATGAGACTTGACAGAGAAATGAGATATCACAGCTGGCAAAGGTCAGTCTCTTTGCTGTGTTCCTTTGCCTGGCTGATGAAGAGGAGACCCATCATGTTAGTTAGTCATGCAGGACATGACAGAGTACTTGGCTGGCCTGAGACAAGGAGGAACTCCTGACACCCATCTGAACTTGAGGAATTTGTAATATGCTCCCACCTGCCTTGGAGAGCAGATTAGGAGCATCTGCTGAGAACCCTAATCGTCCTTTTCCCCTGCCAAATATTGTGTGGTTGTCAGCTCAACACAGGTCACAGCAGACTTGGGGTCTGCATGTGCTGACACTGCTGCAAACGAGTAGGTGCTAAGGACAGAGTTGCATCCTTGCTCCCCACAATGGTCATCCCTAGGAATTCAATTTTGCTTTAGCTACTGAGATTAAAGGCAGTGGATTAAGTGGAAGAAGGTGCAAGGACTTTGTGGAAGACTTATGTTTTTCCCTGATGGCTGAACAGGCTGGAGATGAGTAGGCTGTGCTTTAGGCTGGGGCTGTTTCACTTAGGTGCCTACATCAGAGGGAAACATAGTGTTTGGGTTTAAATAGCTCTTTATTAGTTTTGAAGGCAGCCAAGCTACCCTCTTGAGCTGGTGTCTTTGAAACTGAGCTGTCTTGGGAACTGTGACCCTGAGACTGCTATTGTCTTCTGCCCCAGGAGGAAGAGGCTTTCTATTTCAGTAGCAAGATGCTTGTTTCCTACATGGGATCAAATAATGCAAAACCTCACAACATGACAATGCACAGCCTGACCTGCTTTTTTCTCAGATATAAGCATTTCTTTTCAGGTTTTTGTTGTGGTGGGGTTTTTTTAAATATCTCTACGTTTTTTCTTCTAACTCTAAATCCTTTTAAAGTATATGAAATACCTCCTGGAATGACACATTTCTGAACATGACTATTACATTTGTTGTGTACAGGATTTTCTTGCAGGCTTTGTGAAGTCCTCTTTGTTAGAATGAAATGCAGAAGAGCCAGATGGTTTGGCTGGAGTCCAGTTACCTAAGAAACATAGCACCAGGACCCCATCAGAAGCTATTTCCTCTAAAGATCATGCTCAGCCAGCTTTGTTCTAATAACCAGCTTAAAGTCAACATTGAGCTGTCAATACCTACTTTTTTTCTGCCATAATTAATCTACAAGGTTCAGCCTGGAATCAATATAAATGACCTTATGGGGTTTGGGGGGTTTTTTTGCTTTTTTTTTTTTTTCCCCTCCTCATTCCTCAAATAGTATTTCTCCACATGACTCCTTCAGGGGTGTGTTGAATTGTGCATGCTTTTTTTCCCCAGTAATACTGTAGTGCAACTTTTTGTCTGGGTTGTCGGTACACATGGGGAAGCTGAAGGAGCTCTGACCCTGGTTTCTAGTGGCTTTGGAACTTCTGTAATTTCTACAAGTTTTCTACCTTTTGGGAATCGATGGATGGGGATAAGGTGTGTGCTGCTTAAGTGCTGGTCTGTATATCTGTTGTGTGCTGACGTAGAAAGGTTTCTATATATATAACATTCATGACATGAAGCTGGGGAGCATGGTGTACATTTATTTCCCAAAAAGGACTAAAATTCATACGACTGCAGAGTCCCTGCTGTGCAGAGATGTGGGTGTATTCAGTCATTCAGTGCGTGTGAAGTGGGTTGGGTGGATCTCTCTGAGGCCATCCTGCTCTCAAGGATGGCACCAGCCATTTTTTTGCAAGAAGAAGGTTCTTCTGATGGGAAAAGTTTTTGGTTTGGGTTTTTCCCTGGCATATGTGAGGTAATGTTAAACTTCCAATCTTGATTCCAAATCAAAATCTGAGGTTTTTCTTCAGCAGAAAAATCTAAGGGAACATTTGGGTTGGTTCAGTAGAGATGTTCTTGCTTCAGTTCAAATACGTTCTACATTCTTTGTCTTTCAGATTGAAGTATTCTATATTTTTGAACCAGTTTTGGGTTTGTTTTTTTTAAATTTAGAAAATGTTTGCTTACAACCAAATACAAAATGGGGGAAAAATTAAAGCAACGTTGGGACATCCATCCTCATCTCAGAGAGAGATGGCAGAGGGACAAAGAAACACACATGATCATGATCCCATATGACAAGCAAAAATATATCCTGGAGGCAGTACCTGTCAAGATCTTTCAGTCATGGGGGATATGACTTAGCAACTGCTTAGTATCGTGCTCCAAGCTGAGTGCTCTGGTATATCCACTGGCCTTTTTGGTAGTGAGATAAGAGACGATCTTTCTTTCCAAACAAGGCTCTGACTGTGAACTGTAAAACTGGGTAAAAATCTGGCCCTGTTAACTTCTGTAGTGTGACCTGATTATTGGCAGAGCCTTAATGCTAAGGCATCTTTCTTTTTTTTTCTTTTTTTTTTTTTTAATCCATCTGTGATTGCTGTGGCTTCACTGAGGTAGCATATCAAAATAATCGAGTGAAATTGGACACTTCCTTTGCGGATGTAAAATTTATTGTCCGCTCATGCCTTTGTGCTGAAGTTAGGATCGTGGTTTTTAAAAAACCTCCTTCTCCTGCTTATGTGGGAGTTTCCCCTAAAGATGTGGAATGTTTACTGCATACCAACAGCAAGACATTATGCAGACGCGAGGCTCGCAACACCTACAATTTCTAAACCGCATGTGGCCTGTGTGGATTTCCGTGTGCTGAATGCACATGGAAACACAAACACATGTGGCATATTTGTTGCTTTTCTAGGAAATCACTGAGCACAGCCCTGCGAAATAATACTTCCTACTGTTAGATCCACTGGGTGTAGGGGAAGGTACTGCCTTTGTGTCCTGGGCTCTTGAAGCTGCATGCCAAAGCTCGCGAGTCATTCACCCCGGGTATCTGGCTTTCCAGGAAGGCAAATCCCAATTTTAGAACCTATTGGGGACCAAAGAGGGCCTTGGGGAAATAATAAAGGAAAGGTCATCGAATGTTATCAGAACTGGAGGTTTCCAATGGGGATCACGCCAGGAAATGCATGATTAGAAATAGGAGAAGCTGTGTTGTGTCAAGCCGGCTGGAATAAAGCCAGCAGGATATGAAGCGGCTTCAGCCCACTGTAAGGAAGGGTGAAGTGAGCTGGCAAGGCACGAGAAGAGGGGAGATTGGGGAAAAAAAATGCGAGAAATTAATAGCTGGCACCTTGCTGTGTGTGTTCGATAGCACCGTACAGCTATCACTTGTTCAGTTGTCGCTTGGGTGGTGAGAAGGGAAGGAACATCTCTTGACTCAGTTGCTACCAGGTGAACATCAGCGTGTGTCGATGTTCCTCAGAGCTTTCTGATGTGCAGTCGATGTCTCTCAGGTTGGCACCCAGTGAGGTGGTGCTGTACGGTCCTTGAGGAATAGGTGTGCAAGTGAAGGATGTGGCAGGACAGATTGTTGCTCCAGGGAGGTGTTCCTTCTGCATCAGTACTATCAGCCTTCTGCCTTGTGGGTGAGTGAAGTTGTCTTCCTTTTCCCACTTACAATCAATAAGACCAGGAAAAAAAAAATCACTTCTCAGTGACACAAAAGTCTTTTGATTTCCTTGGTGTATATAGCAAGAAAAAGAATGCTTCACCTCAGCATCCTACCCAAATTGTGATGGATCCTCAGTTGTTTTGTTACATTACTTCATAATTCTTTCTTTGGATATATTGAGTAAAATACATGTGTGCTACCAGCAGCTGCAGGACTCCACCCCAGAGATGGCTCCAGTTCAGTGGTGAAATCACAATGGAATGTGCTTCTCATCCAAACATTAACCCCACTTAACCCAGACAAAAACCCCAAAAAACAACAAAACCACTCCAAGTTTGTCCTGTTTCAGAACAATTTACTAGCCTGCTTTTCTGAAACAGAGGTACTTAAGTGTTCTGTTTATGTCCCTGCTGACGCACCTCAGCTGTTTGATAGAGAGCTAGGAGGCTTAGCCAGGCTGTGTTCTTATTGGTTTGGGGGAAAAGTCACGAAGTAGAAAGAGAGGAGATACAATTTCTCTTTTCAAAAAGTCAGCTTCTGAAAAGCCTACTGAAAACATACGTTTTGTATAATTGACTTTTGTCATGCAAGCTGTCCAGTGTTTTTCATTGCCTTTTCTATGACCTTTGCAACTTGAGCAGAGTTATTCAAGTAGCGTCTCCTTCCCTTTGGTGTGCACTCAACCTCCTTTGCTTAACATTCACTTTTAGCTCCAGTATTGTGCTTTATGTAACTGGCCTCTAGTTTTGCGTGCACAGAGATGCTTCCTCACAAGACACTTAGAAAGCCCAGCTACTGCTCAGAGGTCTTCCTACTTTAACTGGGAGTAATGCTCTGCAGAGTTGGTACCTAGAGCAGAATTGCAGGTGTCACCATTAGTGACTTGAATGTGTCAAGACTTTGGTAATATTTTCTTATTGCTACACACTGGCTATGAGAAAGCAGTTGGCGTATGGCTTGTGATACCCTAAAAAGCTCCTAGCAAGGAATTGCATCCCTTTAAGTTCCTCTGGGGAACGAATGCAATGTGAACAGATGCATCTCAGGGCTTGGTTGTTCCCATGTGTGGTAACTCAGGCTATTTGGGCATAAGTATTTCACTGGTAGAAGTTATAGGAGTTACCAGGTGGGGTTGCTTCATAGTTAAATTGCCAGGGAAGAATATGAGAGGTTGTTCCCGAGAGGCTTGCCACCCCAAGAGAGTCACTAATTTTTTCAGTTCAGATTGTCACTTCTCCTGTGGCTACCTCCTACACTTTGGTCCTATTGCTACCAAAACCACTTAAAACTGACTTGCTAGATTGGCACATTACTAGTTTTAAAAAGTAAATGCAGAGTCTTTCAGTAAGTGGATCAGTTTCTACACCTGGTTTGACTTGAGCTGTGTTTTCCATCTCCTGTAGCAGCAACAAAGAGCAAAACTTCTTGGTATGGCCACAAACAGTTGATAGTATTCAAAAAGACACAAGGGGTATTGGTGACATGCTGGTTTTGCTGTTCTCAGGAGAAAGAAAACCAGAAAGACCCTGTTAAGGATATGGAGAGAGAGGCAAAAAAAAAGTGAAATGAGGGCTTGAATTCCCATGAGCTGTTAACTTCTTTGTTAACAAACTAGACTTGAGTCCTAAGCAGGGTATATACACAGTCTAACCAAAATGCTGTGGAAATCGGATACCTCAGCACTAGGAAGTCAATATCTTACTAAAATGCACCATCTGATTAGGTGAAAACTACAATTTATTTCCAGGGTAATCCATTTAATTAGTTGGAAGGAGTCAGGATGTTTGATCTTCCCAGAAAGAGACACTTCCAAGGGCTGGTAAACATGACTTCAGGAGAGGGATTTTGTGAGGCCTTCACAATGCAGCTGGTAGCTTAAACTTGTAAAAAAGTCATTACAGCATTCAATTCTCTTGCGAGTCTTTGAATGTAATGAGTGCTCATTCCAACAAGTGCTTCAGGTTCACATGTCATCTGCAGTCAGCCTATTTTTCCTGTCCAGCTCCTTCAGTTGCCAGAGAACTCTGAAAGGTTTGGGACTGCCACAGCTCAGGGGCAACCTGCATATCAGCTGTTGTCCACAGTAAACTGGTGACACCATGGTCACGGCCTCTGTGCGGTGTGATTTCAGGGAAGGAGGGAGGGTTCCCTCTTCCTCTAAAGATGCTGGCCATTTTGGAGCTCCCTTTTAACAGCCACAGCTGGTGTGTGGTTCCTGTGGACCTGGAGGATTTGGCACTTTTTCCAAAGCCCCCTCCTTTCTGCACCCTCTATGCATGTTGCCAAAGCAGCCAGCGCTAGCTTTACATGGCCAGCTGCATTCTGCACTGTATGAAAGCAGAGGTTTTGATCCACGGGAGACTTCTAGCCCCAAGGGTGTATGTGATTTCCACATACACATCAAGGTACAGATAATGGCACAAAACCTGATTTCGAGAAGCCTTGGGGCAAAGGTCATACTTTGAAATTTTTTGTCATTTGTAAGTTACTGTCTTTAAGGCAGCTCTCTTGCTACACCTTACAGTGCTTTGATGAGCCTGCTATAAATATATCTTCACTCCTTTAACTCACATTATTAGAACTTTCATTCAAATTTAGTGTTTTCTTTATTAATTCAACCTTTGATATTTGAAGAGGATAAAGTCTCCCACATCCTATTTCACAGGCACAGGATAGATTTTTGTGTCACCATGAACAGGAAACAAAAAAACAACCCCAAAACCTAAACCCCACTCATATAGTGGATCCACAACACTGTTACACGCAGAAGCAGTTTTGTGAATGTGCAGAGGCTGAGATGATTTTGGGGTAGATAGTGCCCTCCCAGTCTGCCTTTCACCAAGTGATTTGCAATGTCCCTGCTTTGCTCTTTCATATAAAGCTCCCGCCCTTTATCCACTTCTTCCCCGTGTTATGTATTCCCCCTTTGATAGGGAAGTTCCTCTGTAAGATTTCTAGGAGGAAGGAGGGGACAGCTAATAACACCATTAAACCTGACCTTCTGCATGTGCCTGAGTCTGTTTTCCCTAAAGCGGTGCATAAATTAACATTCTGGCAGTAATACTGAGCCTGTTTAATTTTCTGTTTGACTAGAAACATTGAGAAAATGTCACGATATTTGATTTCATCTTGGTCTATTTTTCGCTCTTGCTGAATGAAACTGCTTGGGCTCTCGAGACGCAAGCGCACACAGTGTGTCTGAGAGCACATAAAGGGGCACTGTCCCCCAGGCATGTGGTCCTCAGCCACGCAGGAAATACTGGGGTTTATGTTTGAAGCCTGGCCGAAGTTCCCCAATGGCTGTTAATCTACTGGTTTCTTTGACTACATCCTATGCCAGACCCAGTCCCACCTCAGAAGTCTTAGGTTATCTGCTCACTTCACGTAAATGTTCAAAAATGTGTCGGAGCAAGAGGCTCCGTACCAGACTGAGTGTGCAAGAGTGGGATGGATTGGAGGAGTGGCTACAACAAATGAATTTTCTTTGCTCAGAGAGTGAAAAGCTGGATGTGCTTTCAGGCATTTGAAGGGGCGAGCCACTTTGAAGGAAGAGGAGCTTGTAGCCCAAAGGGGCTTTAGCATAAGAGGCAGCAGAGGAAGTTAAGAAAAGTTTAAAGGTAGGCTGAGCAGATCTGCTGCTGGTAGTTGTTGTAGCTTCACTAAAAGCTGTGGGAATTTGTGCCAGATGGAGACATGGCCTTGAGCACTGTTGATGCAATGGCTTCCCAGGAGAAAGGATGAAAAACCTTAACCTGGAGAAATTGCCTGACACATCACTATGGTAATGAATCCTAAAAATAAAAACCTTTGGAAGGAAATGAGCCCTTTGCTCACAATCATCTTTCCTGTTCCTCAAAGCTGTTGAAGAGTGCTCTTCCCCTGAGTCCAGTGCTGCTCTGATGGCTGTGATCCTGTGGAAAACCCATCCCAACAAGACATTTTTCCTTTAGCTCTCCTTACAGTCTTACAACTATTCTCTCTACGCTCACCTCATATATTTCTTTTTCCCGTGACGCCGGTTAGTCGTGTTTACTTTGTATTTATTTCTTATTCCACCACTTGGAAAAAAAGGAACAAGTTTCAGCAGTATTTTCTTTTCCTTTGAAGACCTTGGGGAGATGCCCGTGTGTGTTGTGTGGCTGGCAAGCACCCGTACCCCCTTGCACAGGGCTGACGTGCAGAAGGGCATGCAGAACACTGGCTGCAGCCCCACGTTTACGTGGTATTGGTGATAGGGCAGTAGTGCTGAAGGCAGAATGATGAACCACCATTCATGTGAGGAACACAGGCACAGAGGGGTCACTGAGCAGAAGCAGCTGTATATTATTTCTTTTCCCCACCTACTGCTCTTTGCTGTGAGACATCCCAGGAACAACAGCCAAACCCCACTTGCTAATCTTCCCCAAAGAGAAATTGTGTCATTTCCTTGCAAAGAGAAATGAGATGGGATGGGCAGAGAAAGAAGAACATGAGGACATGGGAGAAAGGTAACCTGGGCATGAGTAAGGAGGGTGGCAGAGCAAAGGGAAGTTTCTAAGAAAAGCCTCTGGTTGAGGACTTCTGGTGTTGTCTGGGCACCCGTGAGCCATGGTATCAAGTGAGAGCAGCAGCTGTGTAGACATGGAGCTGGTTGGTGATTCCTAGGGACAAAGGTTGCAGAACTGTTCAGGACTCACAGATGAACCTGAAGGGAAAGTACTGGACAGCCTGTGGTGATATAGGCTGGGTAGGCATAAATGTAGGTGGCTCACATTTTAATCTGGTCTTGTATCAGGAGGAACCTCATGTCCTGTGCTAATATTTCAGTGCAGACTGGGCTGGTGAGCCCTTCAGATGGATGCTGTCAGGACAAGCACCCTTGCTTCCTGCATTGCATTACTGCCAGCTGGGAGAGGGCTTGAAAAGCTCACAAGGTTCAGCTTGTTAGAGACCAAATGCAAGGCTTACCATGCCAGCACAGACTTATCACTCCTGTAAACTCTAAGTAATTGGATTTTTGCAGAACATTTAGTCCTCTTAGCTACAGTTGTTGGGCCTGAAGTTGAAATGTGTGCAGGGAAGACTTTGATCCATGTTAAATGTGATAAACAGAAGATTGTTTGTTATAGTAAATCAATTAAGATTGCTGTGGTAGAAACCCCAGTGAGCCACTGGTAGCTCATGGCCGCCAAGTAAGAGCTCTCAATGATCCTCAACCTTTCAGCCAACGGATGTGATACAGCCTCCTCAGTTTCTTAATATTATTTTCATGGATTCTGCACATCTCAGGGCTTAATCCCAGTGTGGAAGCAGAACGGGATTGATCAGAGATCGTTAATGTTTTGGTAAGAGCTGCCAAAGAGGACAAACAGCTGTAAGCTTGCTGGGTAAATGGCAGAAGTTGTTTTCAGCTCCTGTGTCTTGGTGTGTGCTGTTGTGTCCGCTGGCCAGCAAGTGCCTGTAAGCACCTCCGCCCTTGCTGGGAAAGCCTCGTTAGCGTAGTCTTCTTCAGAGCGTTTGCAGCCGGCATGAAACCATAGTAGCCAGGACCTCTGAGTTTGAAGAGTTGCTGGCTGAAAGGCACGTGTGTTAGCGGCACGCTCATCAGACACAGGCCCTAAAACCTGTCCTAAAGATTCACTCCTTATCCTTCTGAGAGACAGTGTCATGATTCCACCAAAAATTCTGTTCAGACTGCTCTGAAAAGTGATGGTTTTCTTGCAGTGTGATAGCTGGGATTTGTGGTGCTCTGCTAATGGCTGGGAAATGGGTATGGCCCTCTGGCCATGCAAAGGCAGCACCTTTATGTGCCAAAACCAGTAGCTTGTCTGGCCGTCGTTTGGAGGCTTTTTAAACCTGTAGGACTGGTTAGATGCATTTTTATTATTTTTCTTACCAGGATTTAGAAGTCAAATACCACTAATAACAGTACAAAATACATCATCTTGGTGCACCTCACTGAGGGCTTAAAAGCAAAGTCTGTGACAGCCATCCCAGGGAGCAAGAACACGGTCATGTATAAATTGGGAGACTTGAGATTAGTGGCGTCTCCAGAAAGTTGGTTCAGTAGCCGGGCTTCTTTCTGGCCTTCCATGAATGCATCTGAGCCAGAAGTCTCCAGCAAACAGTTTAATTCCTGCCAAGGAAGCACAGATATATTTTGAGGGGATGCCTTCAATGTCTCTGTCTATACACGTATAGGCTGCTTAACAGCCCCTGCTCATCAGCATTTATGTGCTGAGACTCTGGCTGATAGTGGCAATCCAGACTGGGCAAGGCACACGGGGAAAGATAGCCCTGCTCCAAGGGCCTTGGACTCTTACCAGGAAAGATGAGCAGGGAGACATGATTTTTTTCCTTTTATCTTCAACAGAAGCACTGATTGTGTGGCTGGCTGGGAGCATGTGAGAACGGCAGTGCCACCTGTGGAAAGGAAACCCAGATCTCCCAAGTACTGGACTGACAGCTCCTCCAACAGTTGCTGGTTTTGCTCTGGTTGGCCTGTGATGCTTGACTCTTCTGTTCTTGAGGTGGAACCTGTGCTGGGGCCAGTGCTTGCTGCAGCTGATGGAGAAAACCCCAGTATTCTGGAGGTGAGTTGCTCAAATACTTTTCTTCTCCATGTTTCCTTCTAGATGACTCTAGATATTTGAGACTTTTGATCTGTGAGATTGAGTTTTAGCTTTCATAGATTATTTGAAATCACCTTTTGGTTTTTTCCCCTAAAAATTAACTGTGAAACTATTTTTGCAATCTGACACTGGATGACTCTGTGGAGTTATTAAGAATTATCTGCTACAACAAACAATGTCCAGAAAAATGAGTGGAATTCTGGAATTTTCTATAGCTCTTTGTGCAAAGTCAGTGGCAAAATCAAACTGCTAGTTAAACCTTGTTGACCTCAGGAAAAGAGTAAAAATGCAACTCAGTAATTTGATAATTTCGTGGCTTTCTATTTTATCTGAATTGAGCCTTGGTGAAGCTTGCACCAGTGCTGTCAGCGATGCAGCAGAATTGGTAGCAGGTGGCCTTCGCACGGAGGCAGGTCTCCTTGTTGCGTGCAGCTGCTGGAAAGGTTTCAATCCACTTGTGCATCCAAGGGTACAATTTTCACAAGGGTGCTGCTAGCCGTGCTGGCACTGCTTCTCTCCTGCATTCTCCATTTTTTGTGGTTTTGGTAAAAGCTCTTTTTCCCGCTGCTGGCACAGAGTACTTTTGCTCATGGCGATTTTCATGTTGTTTGAGTGGTCATTCACCCATCTGTATTAGCTGAGTCAGGTTTAAAGCCTCTAGGAAGAGGTGGGCAAAAGAGATGCACATCAGACCGCAATCAACCCTGATCTATATGTCCTATTGGTGGTAACAGCCTTTAATATCACACTGTATTGGGTAATTGTCAGCAGCTGTTGTTTTATAGGGGTGCCTCTGTCCCATATTAATGCCCCCACTTGCCACAGAAAATCAGTGCTTTATACTGAAAAACAGATGGGAACTCGGAATAATTTTATTTTTTTTTTACTGTGATGTAAAAACCCACAAGCATGAAGTAAAGTTTTCCCCTCCACTATACACTGCCAGCAGGTCCTAGGGTGGAGAGTTTCTGAAGGGTCAGCTCTGCTCAGAGCCTTGAGAAGCAGATGGCTCAGCTTCATGGGCTACACACAGGGGGAGTGATGGTGGCTCATTCGTTTATGACACTCAGTCCCTTGAGGTCATTCTGCAGCAGTGTTATTAAGAATATATTTCTGGAAGTTTTGTGTGAAACTGCTGAAAGATTGTAGGTGTTGGACAAACCGAGGGATCTGAAGCAGCAAAACCCTAGGGCTCTGATTTAACTCCAAGCCTGGGACATGCTGCTACTAGCCCTTGCTGCAAGGTGCATTTGGTACGTGCACTGTAGCGCATGGTGAATTGTGAGGGTCTGGCAAGCTATCTAGGGGTCAGAAATCCACCCCTTGTTTGGTAATGTAGCGTTACAGGCACTGTGTGGTTGGAGAGAATTCAGTAATTGTGGAAACACAGAGAGCAGTGGTAGGAAGGAGCCCCTGCAGATCTGTGTTAGTGCCAATGGCAGGGACCTCTTGCTCAGCAATGCTCAGCTGATGCTGCTGAGAAGACCTTGGAGTTTGGGAGCAAGGCCAGAGGCTCAGCGCTGAGACGGAAGAGCAGGTCTCTAAATTTGGGTGCTGTGTTTTCGGCTGCATAGCAACAAACCTTACCTTGAAGAGCCCACTGCAGCCAGTGGGAGGGTCTTGCACAGCAGTACATCTCTGGGGCTCTCTTGTGGCTTTGGTGTGCCTCGGTGATCACCGTGCCAAGGACTTAGTCTTGTGGTTAGGAACTGAGGGTCTCCCACCAGTCTCTTCCCCAGAATGAGCTACCTGTCTGGTTCACAAGAACTCTACGGCATCTGCTAATGAAGCAGATGGCAGGAGAGGCATGAGTGGAGATGCTGACAGGAGTTCCTACTCAGGGCCAGATTAACCAGCACTGTCAGGACAATGTGACTGTGATGACCTGTCATAGTATTTGGGTAGCACCTAGCACCGTGGAGATGTGATCCACATCCAGGCCTCCTCAGTGATGCATGTAAATAACAGTGTTTTAATGGAGAGTTGCCATGCTGAGTGGTCTAAGGGCCCCTTATCGCTGCAGATGAGTGGAATCTTATGGATGATAGTTCATAAATTCTGAGTTATTTACTGCATGCAACCTGTCTCAAGCAGTAAATCTTATTTTTTTTTACCTGAAGTTAACTTCTTTTTTAGAAACAATAGTGTTGCCCAAGAGCCTTTTGGAAGATGTATCAGTTTGTGAGCTCGAGGCTAATGGATGGTTTGGATGGGGTCCAACACATCAGGAAGTCAGTTGTGCCTGTTCTGGCTAAGCTTGAAAAAAATGTCAGTGTTTAGTAACACTATCCAGAGGCAAGCAGAAAGATGATGCTACAGACAAGCAGGAAGAAAAACCCCTGTCCTGCTGTGCATTGCTTACCTCTGTTCTGGGCTACCTGATCAATCCAGAGAGGTGCTGTGCTGGAGGTTGGAGGGCTTATTGCACAGAGCAGGACCCCTTCCAGCCAGATGTAGTGAATTGGGAAAACAAATCAGGCAACGCAGTGTAATATTTTGATGCCACAAGTCAGGAAGGGGTTAGAGACTTCAGACTCAAGCACACAGAAGCATCTTTTGCACGTGTAAGTTGTATCTGTAGAAGAGCATCTTCCTGGACTACCAGATTGCTTTGCTCCTCTTAAAGTCAAGTGCAGTATTCCCAATAGGCTGCAGTAGGAAAGGACAATAACTTGTATATGTAATCAAAAGTGGATATATTAGGGGATTAAATATTTAAAGACCCAATTCTCAGATCTTCTGCACCAATAAATTGCCATGAAACAAAACCAACGCTGCTGCCTGTACCTGTGATGCCTACAGATTCCTCTTCTCTACAATAATACACTTTGCAAGATCTGTTTCATGCTCTATCAGAAATGTAATTCATTGTGAGTAGGGCTGCTTTGCTTTATGGAGCTAAATGATTTGAATGTAGCCTGAGTCTTCCTCGGGCATAATGGAGTCTTCTGACAGTGCCAGAAAGAGGTGAGAGAAGAAAGGCAAACCACTTGCATTTTGTACCCGTGTGGATAAAGCAGGACATGAACCCATCTTGTTCTTAACATGAATGCGGACTTAAAGCATGTTGCTTGGTGTGTATTTTCCTTTTCTAAAAGCCAGTAGTGTGGGTTTTCTTTCTGTGTTTTGCAAATGTGTGTCAAAGATGAGCGATGCCACCGGATAACTTTGTCACTAGTGCTGATGTCAGACTGGACTCTTGCAGTTCAGCCTTGCAGCAGTCCTTAGGGTTTTGCATGGTGGCTAATGGAGTGAAACTGCTAAGTCCCCCTTCACAGCCAGGCTGACCAAATGTGGCAAAAGATACATTTGTGCAGAAGCGTGTCTTCTACACTCTACCTTTTTTGCAGGAGTTTCGTAGAATTTACTCAGTAGTTCTAATTGGGAAAACATGGATGCAAGGTGACTTGAAGGTGAATATACTTGCCTCTTATATGATATTTTAGTGACCTCACTCACAATATCAGTAGTAAGCCTTTTTCCTTTTATTGCTGGAAAGGGTTTAAAATTGAACCTGGTTTTGTTTCATATTTGTGGGGATTTGTGTGTTGCATACACCAGGGAGAGCACTTCTCTCCTTCCAGAGGTCTAGTGATCTCATCTTTCTGAATCTCTGTTTTCTTTTCCATTCTTTGTGTACCATGTCTATATAGACTTTGAGTTCTTCAATTTGTCAGTGGTTGTTACTCAGATTTTTATAGTCTTATATACCGTAATCTTTTCAGTAGTTGCACTGAAACCTTTCTGCCTCAAGTGTAACCAGGTGTGAATTACAACCCAGCAGCACATGAATAGACCCTGTATCTAGAAAGAGGCAATTTTTGATACACCACAAGCAGTGAAATGGATTTTTTAATCAGTGGACTTTCTTGTAATACTACTGCTAATGGTTCGAGGTACATATCAAAGATGATCAGAGACCAGATTAGGTAGAAGTTAATGATGTTAACAGCAATACGAAGGGTACAGTGAGTATGAAGTATAAATGGTCTTCTCCAACCCTCCTTAGAAGCCCTGGTAGTGTGGGCTGTTGTGCAGTGCCGTTTCTCGTGTGGTGGAATACCTTGTCTAGCTTGGAGACGTAGCTGAAAGGAAAAACCTGACAGAGTGTCACTGATCAAACTTATACAGCCTCTCCTCTGTCCTGGGAAGAATAGACTTAAGTTCCTAAGGAGAATGTGAATGGCTGAACCTGAGCTTGTGCATCAGCCTAGGTCCTACCACTGGAGGTCTGCTCTGCCACAGAAGGAAATTGTCGCAGGGCAGCCTTGCCCAAGTGATTTCCGTCTACCAAACAGTACAAATGCATTTCTCTTCAGCTCACAATTTTTGAGAATTCATCAGCGCAGTCGTTAGAGGGGGTTTCACCCTTTTGCCTGTGGTTTTGCAGTCATTGTTTCAAATGAGCTCAGCCCTGAGTCATTTAGGATTTCTTCAGAGCATTTGTGTCCCAATGGTCTGGCAGGCATTTGGGTGTTGTTCCTGGGAATGGTGCAATGAAGCTCTCTTTTCATGCTTTTGCTGTTGTGTGCACCGAAGTTGTGTCCTGAGGCCACGAGCTCAGTTGAGACCCACCTCATTACAGGCACTGTCCTGGCAAATGGTACATTAGTGGTTTTTTTTCCCCAGGAGTCATTTTAATAAGGAAGGATAAGACGAAGGGGAATGGGTTGTTTCCCCATTATAGATGGCAAAAGGAGGAGAGTACCTCTCTTGTTACAGATGTACTTACCTGTCTTAGTGGAAATAATTCATATACTGATGGCAGGAGTTACACTGATAGGAAGTGTTTGTATGGCTTGAACTTGATCTCCTTCCAGTGAAAGAAAAGGTGCAGTAGCAGAGGCAGCCTGAACACAGTACAGGTGAGCTTGTGCTGAGTGAGATGAACCTCTATTGAAGGAGTGCACTTTTTCATCTGTTTAGAAGACCCAGAATGCCTTTCCCAAACCACACAGGAAGGTGAGGGCAGCACCATTGTCATAACCCCTTTCTTCCTTTCTCTGCCGACTGACAAGTTTCATTGGGCTCAGCTTTCACACCAAAGTAAATTAAAACTAAAGAAAACACAACAGCAGGGAAGTCCTGTCAGCTTGCAGCATGGCTCCCCTGCAGAGAGATATTTTTGACAATTCTGTTTTTTTACTTCCTAATTAGAAATAACGATGTGTTTTTCGGGTCAAGACGACCTCCTTTGCTGTGAAATATTAGGCCAGTTTTGACAGTGTACCTAAAAATAGGCATGTGCACACACGTGTATATGCATGCACATGCATTAGGGGGAATAAGCATGCAGTGCTCCTTGCTTAATTATGAACATACTTTCTTTAGACTGGGGGGAATGCGCCTTTGCTTCCAGTTAGTTGTTTTTCAAGTAAATAAAAGGAGTTTTCTGAAGAACAGATGGGCTGGAATGAGGAATAGAAATATTTTCAGTCAGAGAGGCCGGATGATGTAATAAGCCACAGGAACAAAGTTCAGTTATTTTATGCTCTCATTCAGACCTCAGAGTGAAAATTCCTCTGTTCTTAATTTCAGTTTCATCTGCTTTTGAAGGCTGGCTCTGTCTTTAAATGCTATTATAATACATGCGGAGCTAAACTGAGCAAATAGCAATAGAACGATGATGGAAGAATATATTTGTCAGCATTGGAAGCATTTGGGGAGCGTTTGCTTTGCAGATGATAGACCAGATATGCATTTGCTTATACTGGAGGGAAAAGGGACCTTAATGGAGGTCCTCAAAACTTGCATCTGCCTAACTGAAGTGGGCTTTTGAGGTCTGGCATTCTGAGGGTTCAATAGCTGCTCACAAGTACTTCTAGAAGTATGGCTAGCTCTTATGCTCGTGACTTAACTCTCTCCTGTTCCACTTACATGCACAGCTCCTACTGGTGAGGGTTTGTAGATGTGCTTGTCCCCACCTCAGGCTGTTAGGGACCTCTTCATGCTTCCACAGGCAAACCAGAGAGAAGCAGACACGCTGCCCACCTGCAAGGTCAACTACTTTAGTCATGTTAGTATTATCATTGTCCTCTTTGAGAGAGCTGCTAATGAAATGCTTGTGGTTGCAGAGGAAGAGTATGCAGAGAGTGATGGGGACCTTGTTCAGGAAACTGGTGCAATTTGCTACCACCACTGACTGAAGAGTGACTGTGTGTTAAAATGATAGTTCTTGGTGATGACCACTTTGCACTCAAGCTGATCAGGCAGCAGTTCCTGAGGGAATCTAAGCAGGCTTTGCTTCTTTATCCTCAGAGCTGGGCTGTAGCTCTGTGGATTGCAGGTTTCCCAGAGCTCAGAGGAGCACAGCAGCAGTATTGCAATGTAAAGCTACTGTAGGAAGTGCAGGAACTCTTGCAGCGGGTCTAAGCAAAGTATGGATGACAATCACCTGGTGATTCTGAGAAGCTGTTGGAGAAACTAGGGATAAGAAATACTGCAAAAGATGATAGGGAAGAGTAGGCATGAAACAAGGGGTTTGGGATTGGTCGCCTACCTGCAGAAGCTTTCTCTCTGCCTCTATAAATCTGCTTTTCAGGATTCAACTTATATTTCAATTGGAATAAAATTCATGCTGTTCGTTTCAATATTGACTGAATTGGTCCCAGTCGCTTGCACAGCACTAGGCACTAGTCCTGGTTATGTTCTGGTTAACTCCCTTGAGAGACAACAGTGTTGCCCATGAATCAAGCAGAACAATTTATTCGCTAAGAGAAGCCTAATGGATGGTTTGGACAGCCTCCAAAAGCACAGCTCTCCCTGTCTGAACAGCCTGAAATGTTTCAGCACTTGAGAACAGAATCCAGAGATGGGCATGGCTGGGAGCCACATAGAAAACCGACAGACCGAGATTGCTTTTTCCTTTCTCTGCTTCCTCGGTGTCTCAGGGACGCTTTCCTCCTAGGAGGGAAGTATTTTGAAATCTAAATCCAGCCCAAATTCCATTGCTCCAAATCCATAGCTTTAGATTCTAAACATCGAGGGCTGAGGTTTAGGAAGCTTCTGAAAAGTATTTTGATACCTTACAGGTATCATGTGTCTTGGGTCCCTACAAGGCTTTACTTATTTCCATTCAAATTAGGATATCCTAAAGTCTAAAGTGCCTCACCAAAAGAGGTGAGATGTGAAAAAAATGGGAATGCAGGGCAATTTGAGACAGGGCTAAAGGGAGTTTTTGATTGGTACAGGATGGCTTTAGCTGTGATTAAAAAAAAAAAGTTACGTCCAGTGAAGATTAGCCTGTAAATGTACTTTTGGGGGTTTTAGGGTGTGGTGGGTTGAACCCAACCAACAGCTAAACTCTTACCTGACCACTTCTTAACTCTCTCCCCTAGTGGAAATGGGGAAAAGAATTGGAAGAGCAAAAGTGAGAAGACCTCCTGGGTCAAGATAAAAATGGCTTGATAAATGAAGAGGGGAAAAAACAGGGACAGAGGGGAAAACAAGTGCTGTAAAGACAATTATCCACCGCCTTCCACCAGCAAACTGATGCCCAGCCAGTTTCTGAGCAATGACTGCCTTGGAAAGATTAACCATCCCTTTGGTCCCACCTGTGTCCCCTCCCAGCCTCTTGCCCACCCAAAGCCTACTCGCTGACAGGTAGATTGAGAAGCAAGGGAAGTCTCAATGTGTGATGAGCACTGTTCAGTTTTCAGCAGGAGCTAGAACACTGGTGCATTATCAACCGTGATAAGTCACAGATCTAACACACAGTAGCACATGGGGTGCTAGGAAGAAAATTAAGTCCATCCCAGCCGTATCTGGTGTGCAGGGTTTTGGAAGGAAGAGGGCTTTGCCAGCTGCATGTCTTTTGAAGTCAACAGGAGCTGGGGAGCAGAATCAAGAGGCTATGTAGTGCTTCCCAAAAGAGCCATAAGAGGACACAATTACCTGCAGGCCCGGACACAAGGCCAGTTTCAACAGGAGATTAAAAAATACAGGAGATGGAAAACCAATGTGTTAGTTTGTGAGTTAAGGAGGATGGAGAATGCTTGGGCAATGGCAGAAGTGTTTGCTTCTGAGGCCTGTGGTGGGTGCTGTCACCCAGGTCAGTGTTTGCTCTGCTCTTCTGCCCAAAGAGGTGCTGTCAGCCAACAAGAGGAGAACGTTTTGTAAGGGAAGGAAGCCTGATGTTTCCTAAGGTCCTACAAGTAGGTTATTTCCTGCAGAGCAGAGAATATTTCCTGTGGTCACTCTGTGTCACAACCATTCATCCATGAATTGGTTCTGGCTGATGGAAGTTTCTCTCACCTTAAAGATTATCGTAATTGGGCACTAATGGTCATTCACCCTTGCACAGCTTTGTTAGAAAAAATGTCAAATGGGTACAAAGTAATTCTAAACCAGAATACAGCAGTGATGGCTGCGTGACATTATGATGGGACAATGTACTCAAGTGGTGAAATCTTTACCCAGACATTGTAAGGGCTTAGATGCCAAAATGTGTCTGCTGCTCCATCCTTTGGCTGCAGATAGAAAAGACCCACCCTCATGTGCTAAGTGCAAATTCCATGAAAGGAGACGATGTTGGCCGAAGCACACATAAACAGAAAATACACACAGAAGAAAGGGCAGGTATGTGGTATGTAGTCTTGAATAGCTGCCAAAAAGCTGATCTATGTATTTAATCACTTGGAGGAATCCCAGAGTCTGTGTGGTATGGTACAGTGAGGGTCCCTTGAGATGGAAGCATTACTGCCTATAAGTAATGTTCCTGTTTACTCCCACTGATGCTTTATGTAACACTCTGCCCTTGACTGACTGTCAGATCTAAAATAACTTTCCTTCTGATGGATGTCTTCATGCTGGAGGGGAATTGTGGCGTTTTTCAGTATGAATTGGCCGGCAGCAAGAACAGGTATTCTCTCTGTGCTGTCTTCTAGAGGAGCATGGAGGCTTGAAGGTAGATGAGGAAGATCCAGGTGCAGGACACTGTTTATTTTTCCTGGATGTTTCTTTACCTGAAGTAAAAATTATGAAAACAAGGCTCTCTTGCTTTGGGAGAGAGACTATGTTATCTATCAGATACATCCAAGCATTTTCGCATTGAAATACAAAATAGAAATCCTGCTGCTCTTTTTACATGGTGTTTTCTGACACCCTTGCCATGTTGTATTTCCATTAAGTTGTGGAAGACAAGCCTGTTTGTGCTAGGAAGGTGATAGAAAGGCATCTGTCCAAGCGTGTCCATAGTATTGAAGAACTGATGATTGTATTCCAACCATCTCCTACCTAAACACCAGATCAACCGCTCATGTAGCAGCAGCAAATGAATGGATATTTAAATTGCCTTGAGTAACTTAAAAATTAAAACTTCTTTTAGTCTCTATCTGCAGATAATGCTGTATACTTTTCCCTTTATGTTAGAAGAAACAGCAGGGGCAGCAGCACTGTTGGAGAAACACTGTGGTTCAGTGCTCCCATCATGTTGTGGGGCAGGATGTGAAAGTTGCAGCACCATCTTAATTCAAGGTCTCAGCAACCAAGTTCCCATCAGAAAAGCTGCTTTGAGGATGCAGCAAGGTAATCTTCCAGGACTTGCTGAGGTCATGGCTCAGGTCACATTTAATGAATGCAAAGTTTTATGGTAAAGAGGTAGGCTAATTCTTTTCAAATCTTCTACCGTGCTCTGAGATTTACCAGGACAAAACTCACCCTGAATCATTTTGAGCCATCTCCCTTGACTGTTGTATGGAGGAAGAGAAGCAGCAGCTAAACCTTGACCTTGTTTAGAAGAAGTCTAATTATTTATGTCCTTTTTATGGACTGCTGCTGCCAGCAACTTTCTCTCACTTTGCGGTTGTGGGTCGCACTGCCTGCTGCTGATGTGTGTTCAGCTGGGCAGGCAAATATCGCATGCTATATTTCATGAATATATTCCCTTGATTAGAAATCAGAATTTCTTTCAGCTGTGTTTACTTCTCTCTTTGCTCTGTTTCCACCCATCCATCCTACTCCCACAAGTAAGACCTACTGCTCGCTTTTTCTTGAGACTAATGTGGTCTGATAATGCAGTTTCTTTTCATTTTATGCATGTGACTAGAGCTCTGAAAGTCATGTTTTCACCCCCCTTCCTCATGTCTTCCCAGTAAGCTGTTTTGAGATGTGTTAAGGGATAAACCTCAGTTGCATTCGTCTATTCCAAAAAATATGAGGTCTTGGCTACACTGTGAACACCTGCCCAAAATAGGACACTGAAGGCTGTTACACCCACCAAATGCTTCTCATCTGGATGTAGCCGTGCTTTGTACTGTCAGAATATAAAGGGAAAGATATACCATTGTGTAGACACTGACATATAGCACAACAAAAGTTATATTTGTTAAAAAAAAAAAAAGTGGGGTGATCCTGCTGGTATAACCGTATCTAGCCATGGGGTTGTTGCCAGCACAGCTCCACCAGTGAAGGATCACACCTCTTCATATCCCTGCCTTGCGGAGCTGTGCTGGCAGACATGCTTGTGCATACCTCACCCGTTGTTGCCTGATTTTTCTCTTTAAAAGGACTCTGCTGATGGGAAGCAAGGGAGAGCAGGAGACCTGGTGTGAATTTCTCTGCTTCACCCACAGAATAGCTCCTGTGGGAGAGGAGAGACTGATAAATGTGGTGTGAGATTGAGATACTGGTCCCTTGACAAAAATACGTGTCGGCTGCAGTGGAGTGAATGCAGGCTGCTCTTGTCTCTCTGGTATTGTCTCAGTTAAATGATTCTCATTATGACTGGAGCAGAGCCATGTGAGCTTGGTCCTCAGTGGGAGGAGAGAGGCATTGTGTGGTCCCAGCTCTTGTAAGGCAACCTTGAAATTAATTTCTTGCTTCAAGGCTGCTTTGACTATTTCAAGCTTGCTGGTGACCACCTTTCTTCAAAGAATTTAGCAGAATCAAAGACGACAACTGCAAATTCACCCAGTGACACGGTTTCCCACTGAAAAGGGATCGGTTCCTAACCTTGCTTTGGATACTTGTTAATTTTGCGTGTTTCCTTTTCATGTACGTACAATCATGCTGAGGTAGCCCTACACCATGTGTAGGATGAGGCCTGCTCAGGAAGCTGAGTCAGGAACCACACTCAGTGGATCATTGATGTAGGATTGAAAGTATCAGCAAAGTGGTCTTGTTTTCTGAATCTCTTCACCACACAGGCAAATCCGTGGTGTCACCAAAGTCCCTCTTATCCTCTACCTCTGACCTGAGCTGTTTGCTCTAGAGTACGTGAGCATGGTTGTTTATGCTTCAAAGGAGACGTTTTCTTTCTGGCATCTCCCAGGTTCAGCCCTGGAGCACAGGGATCCTGAAGCTATTTGTTCCTACATGTAAAAAAGAAAAAAAAAAGATGCTGAAAAATGACAAATGTAAAAATACTTTGCATATGTGTGTTTTTTTCCAACCATCTGCACAGGTTCACTTCAGATCAAAGTTCAGGTCCCTAGTGCCTGAGGTGGTTTTTTTATTCCATGCTTGCAGCACAGAGGATGATGGTGGCCAGTGCCTGTTTGGACATTACTTGGATCTGTAAAAATGTGCTCAGTGTTTTCCACGTATAAAAAGCCAAAAGAAACCACCTTGAGGTACCATGTGATGTTATTTGCTTTGACCCAGGATAGCTAAAATGAAAGGTCTCTCTGAATACAGGGTGTTCAAAACCATCCTACGTGTGAGGAAGGAAATAGAGTGTTTACAGGGGCACGCTGAGCTTCAGCTTGTGTATTTGCCTCTGCGTGTCTGTGTGTCCAGACAGAATTTCCCGAGTGAAATGGGTTTGGTTGCTCTAGTCCAGCTTTTAAAGGTGGGCAAACAGAGAGCTCTTCTCCTAAATTACACAAATTGAACCTTTTGTTGAAAATAGGCAGGGCAACAGCTGGCAGACTCTTCCAGCCAGGCTTTACTAGTCGAGTGAAATCTCAGGTTAAATTTGAGGGGTGTTGTCAGAGGCCAGTGAGCTGCTGCTACAGCTGGTTGTTCAACCACAGTGTGTGCTTTCAGTGACAGTCGCTGAAAATGAGATGCTCTTACTCACCCTCTGTGAGGCCTGGGGGTTCAGTCCCAAGTGTGAACAGAGCTTCTGTCTTTGATGTGCAAGAAGTTCTCCTTGCACTTCTGACTTCATCAGCCATGCTCAGAGACTCCCTTGGCTCTGTATTAACACAGCCAGCATCTGCAAAGGTGAGGTGTCCTACAGATGTCTACAACCTGCAGGTGGACACCTGCACACAGAGGAATATCCATGTCTGTCCAAGTTGTTCTTCCAGTTCAAAACTGCATCACCTGTCCCTTGTCTGCTCTTCCTCACTGCAATCCATGACAAGATTGCTGACTCTCTCCCACCCCGCTAGGCTGCTGTATATACAACTCTGAATTTAATCTGCCCTTGCTTGAACAGCCTATTTTTCTCATGCAGGTTCGTGGCCGGGGGCTGGGGATGAATGCCTAAACTCTTCAAGTATTTCTGAGTGCAGACATGTAAATCATTCTGCATTAGGGGTGCTTGCTGTACCCGTTACTGAACCTTGAAAAAATCTTGGCTCTGGCCTGATGCAGATAAAATTTCTGCTCCCTGCCACAGTGATTACTTGTCCTTGTGCTCAAGAGTCGTCTGGTGGTACTTGCCTTGTTTAATTCTGGGGACGTTATCCCTGCCATGGGATGGGCTCCCCAGGCAGCCACCTGTGCTCTGTCTGCCTCAATACTGCTCTCTCCTTGCATCCCCTCGTGCCTCAGTGAGACAGGGAGAGTTAAAAGCAGGAGGGATATGGCTATGGAATGACAGGCCACTTTTACAGTGTTGGGAGGTCTAGTTGGATTAAGTTTTTTGGCTTTTAAATGAAAGAGGCCCTAGGTTACTGTTTGGTGCAGAAGCCATTAATTAGCAACCAGTGGCTCGCTGGCCCAAACTCAAGGTTTTGCCTGTCCAGTTTAGTCCACCCCAAACTGCTCAAATATTTTGGTATGCGCTGGAGGGATAGGCCCATGGGTTTAATGTTTGAGGGGTTTTTGTGTTTGGAGTGTTGTTTGGGTTTGTTTATTTTTAGTTTACTCCTTTTATCCTAAGCTATGGGAGCTTTTGATTTTAGACCTGCAGGGTCCTTATTTGCAGTTGCTCCTTGTGATGCAAACAGCAATGCTCAGGCACACGTGTGCAGCCCCAGTGGGTTAATAGCTAAATATGAACAGTGTCTTCTGCTGTGTGTGCACTAGGGCGTATTCTCAAGTGTTCGTAGCTTTATTTTACAACCACAATTTCTTCTAAACTTAGCAGAGCATACACTTTGTCAGGAACTGTTCCCATGCCAAGTTTCAGGTTTCAAAGTATTGCCATTTTTGATCTATTCCCTGCTTCTTTCCTTCAGTGTGTCTCCCTCGCACTTGCACACAAAACTTTCTTTTTAATGCACCAAATTTTATTTTTTCCACTCATTTGTAACTTAAAACATCTGAAGAGGTTTCGCTCCAAGTTTATATTTAAATGAAATAACGAAAGCCAACACTGGCAGAGAAAGCAGTATGAAAAGTTGCAGCTCAGAAAATTCAGAAACATTGTGGGCATTTGCAGAGGAGGACTGAAATGGCAGTCCTTGCAACCTGCCTTAGCAGGAATCTTGTGCAATGTTCAGTAAGATTATAGCTCCTGTAGCACAAAGCAGTACTCCTGCTTGGACAGCTTAACGTGCTTTATAAAACCAGGAGATCTAGCATTTTCAAAAGCACTGCAAAGGCTGAGCACTTATATATTTGAAGATCTAACTGGGAGATCTGTAAGTGCTGTGAGTCTCTTGCCCATGAAGTTACAAACATCTGGGCTTTCTTTATACTAGCATCATCAAGTCAGCAGCTTTTGGGCAACTCCCTCTAGCCTGGCTGAATCTTCCACTATTCCTTGATATCACAGAGTTTATTTACTGGCTGACCTGCTGAAAAAAAAAAAAAGAAAAAAAAGGTGTAATATAGGTTGTCTAGAGGCTGGTAGGCTCAATTTAAATCTATATTTCAGAGGAGTGGTTTTAATCTATGTCTAGATGTAGCATAGACTTTCCTATATAACCATGGTGTTAGGTTTTGGTGACCATGTGGCTGCTGGTCAAGGCAAAAAGCGAGGCTTTGATTTTCGTCAGGAAGGTGAAGTTTCTCCACTTCGAGAACCCATGAGTCAGATGTTTCCATCTCCTGCAGATTCTTCTTGCTTCCCACTCTGTCCTCTGAAGCCCCTCAGCAATTGCTCTGAGTAATCACATACATATGAGTTTCAAAATGTGCACTTTTTCTGTGATTTTTTGTTCAGCTCCAGCACAAACTTGCTTTCATCCACCACACAGTTGGCTATGTGGCAGAAAAAAATGAGATCTGTAAGACAGGACTAGGAAATAGATCTTGGACTAGGACATATATCTTCTGCTTGCTTTTCATGTAACAGAAAAGGTTTATGCTGGGACCAGATAGAGTGCTCCTATGTGTCCCCAGTTTATGTTTGGCTCTGGAGATGTCAAACTTCCCAAATTACTTTCTGTGGTGCTGTTAGGGCTTGTGAATCCAGAGTTACGGCTTCACTGTGTGTACAAGGATTTGAGGTGCTGCACAGTTAATCCTGGCTGTAACACCAACTACAGAGAGATGCTGCTCTGAACAAAAGCCACAAGCTGGCCAGCCTCCTCTCAGGAGACATTATCGCCTTTTTCCAGATCCAGATGTTAAGTGTGGTTTGGATCTTTGTGATCAGGTAGATTAAATTCTGAGATCTGAACAGTACAGGAATTTGTAAAGATATAGAACTAGAGTGGCATCTGAACTGGCCTAGTTTAAGCTCATCTTTTTGTCTAAACAAGCTTCAGCTGGGAAAGAGGCAGATCTTCTGGGACCAAATTGTAGGTTCGCTGCCCTGAAAGGGATGACTTGACATTTATCTTTAGGCCTGGCAGGATTCATCTGAGTGCAACCCATCTATTATACACGAGCATGAAAGATCCCATGTACCTTCCATAAAAATCTTCTTCAGCTTGGGATTGTTTCAGGCTTTTGGCCACTGAAGGATTCATAAATTTAAAAACAATCTGCTGATTTTCTTTGAACCAGCCTTGTTTGGTGTGTTTCTCAGTTTCGTACTGCTTTGAGTTGTGCGTGGGCACTGTATTTAAATCAAAAAAAAAGGGAAATCCAAGGATATTGTTGTTATCACCAGAGACAAACTCCTAGAAGCAGTGCTGTGGTGTAGTAAATGCTATGTAAACCCAGAGTAACAAAATGTTCTTTCATTTACCACCTACCAAAACACAAAGCTGTATTTTTGGGTGTGAATACTGCCGTGTACCATACGCAGTGTGCAGCTTCTGCGGCACGTTGTTATTTCTAAGATTGGGTCTTTGGGACATGCCAGGTTAGATACAGGAAGTTTCTTTGCGGCTTAGTGTCTGTAAAAGGCTTTGTTTGAGTTGGCATCTCTACTGATTGACAGCTACCTCTTGCTAATTACATGCAGATTAAAAGATGATCACTCAGCTACTGATCTTTGCAATCTAGGTGGTGGTGCCAGGCGTGTGGGTTTAACATGCCACGAGAGCCGGGAGGCTCTCCTCCCACACCAGTCACCCTTGGTCACTGTGCCCACCACACAGCTCTATTTCTACTCGTTAAATATACTTAATAAATAAATAGCACCTTCTAAACGTGTAGGTGGGTTGTCTAGCACGGCTCTGGCCCTTCCAAACACACTCTCTGAAGTTGAAATTGTCTGTTCAGCTTGGCCAGGATTTATCATTAGAGCCGTATGGGCTAGAAAGTGTATTTGTGGCCAGCATGCCAGCTTGCCTGAATAGCCCACAGTGTAATATCCCTCTTTCCTTGGTGGGAGGAGCTGCCAAAAATAGCAAGCCAAGAATTTGTCCATGTTATTTCTGGGATTGCACCAGGAATTGACATCAGGAGGAGAGGAGAGAGAAAGCAAGCAGTGTGAGAAGTTGAGAATCCGTGGCTGTTTGGGTTTGCAGGCTGCCATGGGGCTGCGTGGAAGGGTCTGGCGGCCGCCTCCGGCATGTGTGAGCTCCCACCTGCGAGACTCTCCTCAGGCCCTGGGTGGCTTGGACGAGGTGACTTAAACCTCTGCTCTCTGTTGGGGCAAACCTGCTTTGCCCAGCGTATGGGGCTGAGCCAGAGAGTCTGTTCTGTGGTCCTGTGGAGCAGTCATGTCCCCCCAACGGGACTGTGTGAGGAGTGAAGCTCCTGCAGCCACGAAAAGGCATGAATGAGACCCAGCTGAATCAGACTTCACAAAAGCCTATGAAGCGAGCTGGGACTTCTCTGTGGAAAGGGCTGTTTGTGCTGCAGGAGCCATCACTGCCCTAGACAGCTGGATGGGATCCCAGGGATGGAGACGCTGAGCTTGCCTCTGCTGCTGCTGCCTCTTCCAAATCCAAGTAGCATTTACACCATGGGATTATTTCTGAGACCAGCCTGAATGATCCTCCCAGTAGAAATTTTTGCTTATTGCTAGTCAGCAAAAGGAAGTTTGAAGGTAATACTGTGTTGGTCCTACCCGGTGTTTTCTGTGCTATTTGTTGCTTTCCTTCTCCCCTTCTCTTTGAGCAGCAATTAGCATTCTCGCTCTCATGATAGCTCCCGAATCAGCAGGGACGTGTCTCTGCACCAGCCCTGGCACATGCCACCGCTTCCTCGGGAAAAGGGCAGGAGATGTCTGGAACACTGAAGTTATCCTGAGCTGAATAATGAGTTGTAGGGGAAAAGCAGGATGTTCTTGATGGAGAAGTGAAAGGTGGCCATGGCGAGCAGGGAGGCACTTGGACAATTGTGTTGACAGCATAGGAACATGGGCTGCAAAGGATTGGTAAATCAGGCTTCATTACTGTTGCTGCTGAAATAACCACTTTGTTAGCCCAAATGAATTCCTATGAGTATGTCATATGTGTCGCAGAAGAGATCAGAGCTGCCTCTGTGCGCTAACGAAAGATCCATCTCCCTCCAGCCCAAGGCTGTGGGCCAACTCTCTGGCCCGTGATGGAGCTAACTGGGCATCTGAGTCCTAGGTTCAGTGGCACTGGCCTCATGAGGGCCTTTTTAGCTGCCTGACTTATCTCCGCGTAGCTGTTTGTTCTCTGCCTGGGGTTGCATTCACCATTATCTTTACTTAAAAGCACATCATACTACAACAAAGAGGCTACTGAGTGTAAGTCCTAGGGAATGAATAAATTCCTGTGTTGGCTGTTATGGGGCAGGAGGAGGAAGGGTTCAGTTGCAGCTATGGTCTACCCTTGCTTCTCCAAAATTTGTCGTCCTCTCAAAGTTGGTCCATGTGCTGTGGCAGTGGCAGTTTGAGTATCGTGGGCGGGGGGAGGTGGGCACCAATTTTCTCGCAATGCAGAGAAAATAAGAAATGATTGTTCATGGTTGACTATGGTGGCTAATGATGTTATACTGACATCTGTTTTAGAAAAGGCCATTTTAGAAAAGCTCAACACTGCTGCTGCTGTGGTGGGAGATCTGTCCTGTTTGGCAGAGCTTAGACTCTAACCAGACAATCCAGGCAGAGGATGGTGGCGGTGGAAAAAGGGGAAAAGGTGAATGTAAAGGCTTTAAGAGGTAAAAACACCTTCTCCAAGACATACCTGAGCCAGCTAAGGAGGGATGGCAGTGTAAATCGGGTGTCCTTGTTCAGAGTCCTAGGTGAGAGTGTTCTAAGTGAAAGCTCTCCCATAGGTTGGGGTTCAATACCAGCTCTTCCTGAATCCCATCTTTTGTCATAGTTAGTCCTGCTACAATTAAACAAAGCAGCTTCAGAGGGCAACAGCTCTCACTGTAATTAAGGAGATCAGCACCTGACACTAATCCAGCAAAAATCAGTCCTGGTTGCAGCAGGTAACAGGAGCTGGGCACGATGGCTTGACCTGCCCCTTCTCCCTGAAGAAGTCACTTTTATCTGTCAGCCTCTTTTTCCTTCCTTAATGAATCAGAAATCAATAAAATGTCTTGATTTAGCACTTGAAAAACAAAGCATTGAGTAATTTTTACTTGATGTAACATTACAGTTCAAAATGTACTTGATCTTTATTTCTAATTGTTTAGAATGGCTTGAGCAAAGTATTTCATCCAAAAGGGATTTTTTTTGAAGGGAACAGTCCAGGGTATCACTCTGCTGATTATTTGATCATTTTTAAGATCTCCTGGAAATGGCAGTTGGCCTTTTCCAAATAAAAGAGGGACGTCTTAATGACATAACCAACGTGTTCAAGGGAAATACTGTTGTTGGGCTTTAACTCCTCCTCTGGTCTGGTGTTGAAAGGATCATGTAGAGACGTATGGACATTTCAACAACTTGAAAACAAAGCAATGGCACTAAGTTTTAAAATTTCACAGAATTAATTATTGCAGTGAAAAAAAATTATAATCGTAAACCTGTAACTGGGTCATCCACCAATTATAAGAATTAAAGGAGTGGCCAGGCAGAACATGCCACACCTATTAAACTCAGCAGAATTGTTTAATTAACATATTGCTGTCATTCCCGTTAATGGCACACAACTGAAGCTGCTGTAGTTGACCTGGCAAAATGTTTTCATAATTTTTAAATTCTCGAGAACTTTTTTCCCTAAACTACACGATGGACCAGCTGTTCTCTACAAAATGTGGCATCTCATCTAGTCACATCCTTGAAAAGCCACACTGTTGTTCTTCAGTGTGATAAATGCTAGCCAGTCATTCCATAGCTTGAGAGCTGCAGGCGACCCATCAGTATGAGGGAAGCTGAGGGCCAGGAGGGAATTTGACTGCACAGCTTTCTGGGATACTTAAACCATTGTGAGTGAACAGATCGTGCTCCCAAACCACTTCCATCAACAAAGGCATTGAAAGCCTGAATTCAGAGGGATAACTGAGTGCTCAAAATTCTTGATTAGCAAGGTTTAATCCAGTGCAAAAAGTGATTGACAAGCAATTAAATCAAGGGAATACCTTATGGAGCAAGGTGACTGGGTTGAATTGCTGTGTTCATCATAATGATTCTCTTTATCCTTTATTCCTTTGGTTCAGTTTTGTTATTGTGCCTCTGTGTGAAATCCCCTACAAATAAGATAAATAACAACAGCTCATGAAACTGTCATTCTTCCTGCCATGAAGGATTTCAGCCATGACCTGGAAAGGTAAATATTATTGCAGTTAATTTTTTTCCCCCAGTTCCAGCTCCTTTTCCTAGATGATGTCAGGGTGGTGGCCAGCTGAAGCGCTTTTTACTTAACAGATGCAGGGAGTTCTTTATGCAGAGCATCATCAGAGCTGGGATTCAGGCTTCCTTTTGCACTTGGTGTCCTTGAGATGTCAGCTTGTAACATCCTTCAGTTAAAATCACATTGAACCCCTCCAAGGCTCACAAGTGCAAGTTAGTGTGTGCCATTAGTCCCTTGCAATGCAAGCACTGCAATTTTGATTAAAGGCAGCTCTGCAATCCTTTGGGCCCTCAGGAAAGCACCTCGCAATGGAAATTTTGTACAAAGCTCTCGTGTTGGAAACCCAAGGTGGGTGGCTTGATCCCTGAGGACAAAAGGGAAACCCAGTATGTATTCTGTTCCTTCGGGGCTAGTGAAGGCCCTTGTTCTAGGAGAAGGCATTGTTAGCTGGTCAGGAGAGCTTTTATCCTAAGAGGCTGTAGCTGATTTTGTTCTGCAAAGCTGAAATGGGGCCTCTGGAGAGGAAGATAAAACTCTGTATGCTTAGGCAGAGAGCTGCCAGAGGATTTTCTGGCTGGGGTCTCTCATCTTTCAACGCATCCTCAGCCAGGCGAGGTAACTGGGAGATCAAGGACCACACAAGCCGACATCATTTGTGCGCCTGATCCATTGTAATTCTGGATAAGGGTGGTCAGCTTGCCCTGTTGTGACTGCTTTAATAAGTTCTCTGTAAAGTCCCTAGAATTTGTCCCTTCCCTGTGGCACCAAGCTCATTCAACTAAAAAAAACCTCACACAAAACAAAACCCCACACACCTTTTCATCAGTTCCCTGCACTTTCCCCACTTTGCTTGCCCCCAAGTGCCGTTGGTGGTAGAAATCTTTCTTCCTAGCCCAAAGTCTTCACGCAGGACAAACTCTCTCTGACTCCGTGGGAGTCTCCCAGGGCAAGAACTGATTCAGGACAGGATGACCTAGTGATGATATAAGCCATAACCTGTTTATTTTAGCCATATTTAGATTACAACTGAGCTGGGAAGCAGTGTGAGTTGCTGCAAGCCAATGGTCACGTTTCACACAGAGCATGGGAGATGGCACCAGTTCAAGGCTGGACTGGTCTTGGTGGAAGCCTTCAGAGTTGATATTAGAGGAGAACAAACGCTTAGAGCATCACGTCAACCCCTCGTTGTATGCGAAGACATAATGAGGGATGTTATAGATTAACCGTGATGACGTACGCTCGTAGGAAGCAATAGGGCTG
>NW_009736800.1:7358-12583 GCF_000703405.1 Apaloderma vittatum | reverse complement strand
TGCAGATAAAGGATCAGTTAAAGATGTTGTGCCAGACATGGTCTCTGTTAAAGGAAGACGTTTTAGGCTGGTAAAGTAATTGAAATATATCAGATTGAAACACTTGTCCTCCTTCCTATCCTGCAGTCATTCAGAACAACCTTACTTTGTTTGAGTCCCATTACTGGAGTTACTGGGCAGAGTTCCTGCGTGTGTTGCGCTCACTGTTTTCCTGTTTGCTCCTAGAGAAAGAAGATTTAAAGTCAACAACCTTCTGCATTCCCAGAGAACTGAGAGTTTCTTAGTCTAAGGCAACATTGTTTCAATGAGATGATAAGTAATGGAACAAATTTTTTCTTAATTCCCTTTTTTTGTCTAAGTTTAGCCTCACTTTTTTTAATTATGTTTTGTTATTTTTACTTTATAAAACCTCCACAAAACACAAAACACAACACCACCAGATTAGAACCCAGACGGAAAGCACAGATTTTAGTTTTTAACTTTTTTTTCCCCCACTATTTTTTCATTCGCATTTTCGACATTGTGACTCTTCACCAGCACCTCTAAACATGGACCAGCTCTTGCCCTGACCACGGAGGCTGAGATCTGCTGCTCGTGTTCATCATTAACAGCACGGTCGCGACACTGCATACCACTCGGGTCTCATTAATTTGAGACCATGCTTGCTGCATGTCCCAGCAGAAGCAGCAAATTGCTAGAGAAGAGAGATAACGAGGGGACCAAAAAAAAAAAAAAGAAAAGTAAGGTGTTTAGTAGCAGTAATGAGCGTACAGGAAGATGCCAGTCATGCAAGTGCTGCCTGCTCTAGTGTTAGCTTCAGTATGAAAAGCAGCTCTAGAACAGGGTGTGTAGCTCCAGGGGTAAAGCAAGTGAACGGCAGCCATGAAGCCCCATGTTGTTGCCCCTTCTGATAACACTCCTCCAGGCGGGGGCCTCTATGGGAGGAGTCATTTTAGGACCCCTCTCTCTGGCCTTCCTTGCAGTTATATTTATCTCCTCTCTAAACATTCCCCCTGTTACCAAGTATATCTTTGATGAGCATCCAAAGTTCATATCCGCTCTCGTGTTTAACCTTCACGTTCAGCGGCTGAGGTCGGTGAGCTAATTACGTGTGCACCAGCCTCTGAGCACGTAGACCAACTCTTTTTCTTTGTACTGGGTGACTGATTAGCAGCAGCGGCCCAGTCCATAAAGGGAGGGGCACCCGTTAACGCCAAGGAGTCAACAGGGTTTGTGCTTGCACCTTACAACACGCGCTGGAGGGCTGGTGGGCAAGAGCGAGTGCTGAGTCCAGCCTGCTGTGGTTTCCCTAGGTTGCTTGTGGAGAAAACATAGTCTGTAGCAGATTGAAAACATTTTTCAAGATGTTGTTAAGAGACATGGTACCATGTTTTGTCTTGTGGTCTCATGGAAAGGAAAGGCTGGGAAGCTGCTGCCAGAGTTTTCCCCAGCATGAGGGAGTCCCAGCCTGGAGGACTAAGTCCTTGAGGAAACAGTACAGCAGTCAGGGGGATAGGACCCTCCGTAACGTGATGTCTCTCTGCGTGAAGGACAAACCAAAGCTTTTCTGCCTCTCGAGGTGTTTTAGTGGAAAGACAAAGTGGCTGTCGTGCTATGCGGGGTGGATGTGATGTGCTTGATCAGTATCTGCAGACAGTTTTCTTTCAAGGCACAAGACACCTCAGATTTGCAGCTGAGAAGGATCTGGAGTCTCAGGAAGCTGTAACCCTAAAACTGCTTGTCATTGCCCTCTAATACGTGTAAACTCATGAGCAGGATACAGGGTGTCAATGCATGGGGACATCTAAGTGCGCCAGTGATGAATGCTTCAGAAAAGGGTATGTCCTAAGTTCTCCTCTTTATTGGGGCTAAAGCATCTAGTGCTCATAACAGAGGTCAGTTAGTAGATATGTAACACAAAATACAGAGGGGATATCATCTTTTCCTTTTAAAACAGCCTGTGTTGGGACGGGCCTGGTTACAGCACATGCCCTAGAGGTGCATGGTGCCAACTAATGGGGCCCTCCTTGGCCAGAGGGACTTGAGAGCTGTGTTTCTCTCTCTGTGGAGACTGCCCCCACCCCATGGCAGGGTGATCTCCACTCCATCTTCATGCAGCCTTATAAGGCTTTTTTTTTCGTCTGGGGTTTTAGAGTTTCTTTTTTTAAATGCCTAAATAAAAGCATCTGTTTGGATTGATCGGATGGGCTGTTAAGGATGGACACCAAAACCAGAAAGATTTTTCCCAGAGTTTCCAGACCTACTGGCTTTAGCACTCACTGAAACTTTGGGAAATGGAGCTTTACACGTATCTCAAACTCTTTATTTCCATGTTTTACGTGCATGTTTTGCTTCACATAATACTTCTCAGACACTATATTTTGTGCTAATGAGCTCCAATACTTATTATAAGGAGCAGAATGGAACTGAATAAAGTGCCAAAGGAATAATTATTTTCACACTTAAGCAGCAGACTGACAAGGACAAGTCCTGCTCAACCTAATAAGCTCCTGGAGCAGGAGGTGTTTTAGTGTGTTACCAGGAGAAGTTGAGCTCTGAAAGGTTTAGAGTGTATTTCTCAGCTTCCCAGAGACTGAAGTCTACTTGAAATGCAAACTGGAGGGAAGCAGGAAACTGTTAGGGAATCAAAAGTGTGTTATTTGCTTGGGGTAGCTTCTGTCTTCAGAGATGGCTGGGTTATGGGCACCGGTTTGATGTAATACCTTTTTTTTTCCTCCACAATTGTGAAAGAGAAGAAGGTTGACACTGCTGTTGAGTAGAGAACTATTGCCTGGTCCAAAAAGAAAAATACACATTTTGCTGTTGGCACATCACGCTATGAATATTTGCTTTGGCTAATAAACATGGAGAAGTTGTTAAATGATTTACCTGCTCTGTGTACCTAGCATTTGTTGCTAAGCTCTTCCATATTTAAACACCCGTCTCTCCAGCACACAGCTCTCTGCTGAGCTGGGGTATTGAGGCTCCACACGGGAGCTCCTGCCAGCCTTTTCGGTGAAAGATGGAACTGAGGGTGTAAAACATCCCAAGAGCAAGGATGGGCTCATGGATCATCAGCTTTACCCTGTAGATAGCCACTGTGTGCCCTCGGTGGGAACTGCATGTGGGCCATTTCTGGGTTCGGCTGAACAGCCTTGCTGAGGGACTGCTGGCGGCACTGAGATCATGCTGGCTGCAGGACACAGAGGGTGCTTTGGGAAGGCAATTTATTGTGTTTATAAACTAATTTTGGTGGTGGCTTTGGATTTTTCTGAGTTTTTTGGTTTGGGGTTTTTGTGGCAAATAGACTACCAATAAATTGCAGGGTTTTATCCATGGCAAGAGAAAACTGGTTTTAAATGTATTTGTCATAAGGAAGAACAAGCAAGTGAATGAAAATCTAGCTGGTTGTCATCTGTGGTTTTAAAGAAGACTCAAGTTGTGAGTCCTGTCCTAGGACTTTGGTGGTTTCTTGATGAGCTTGGGGTTTCTATGTTGACTTGACTGCAGTTTCTGCAGCCATGTCCTGACAGGGTGACCTGAAAGCTGGATATGTGAGACAAGCTGCTCTGAATCTGTCTCTCTGATACAGGTTATCAAATCCATATGATAATGATTGTTGCTGGATTCCTACATACCCAGAGATATAGTTTGATGCTCTGTAGAGGTGGGATTTCCAAAATAATCACTTAATGGAGCTGTATATAGCCAAGAGGAAATTTCTCCCTGCCCCAGGTAATGCTCATGCATGAATTTTCTGTAACGCTGTACAGCTTCTGGGGAACACTGGTAGGTACTTCGTGACTTTTCAATATCTTCTGCTTTAAGAGCTGAAATAAGAGCAGCACGGTTTTCCTGGTCCTAAACCCCCAGGGCTTACACTGCATATGCTCCAGTGCTATTTGCTGACACTGTCTGTTAGCTGTTGGCCGGTGTTGGTTGCAGCCCCAGAGCGGTCTCATAGCACTGCTGAAGAACCAGCAGCAGGACAGAGGGGATATCTTCACCACCAGCTGAATTCATCCCTGCAGTGCTATAGGGCCACGTGGTGTCTAGGGTGTCCCCACGGATGGATGCACTTTTGCTCTGAGCTGCTATGGACACCCCAGCACCAACCCGGGAACCAGGCTGCCCTCAACAGTGTAGACTCTTCTTCTAGGGCAGGATTCTCACTGTTGATGTGGATATCTGCATTGGTGGCAGGAATCTGTCCATGAAAATTTGTAATCTCCATATTTAATAAGCATTATGGATAATCAAGTCTTATGCTTATCATGGAAGGAAAACTAGGCTCCCTAGATAGCTGGTTTGCTGGCTGAAATTTAAAGCATTATTTCGTCTCCCAGCCTATGCCATTCTATGATCTTTGTGCATCAGTTTTAGCCATGCGGTGGCCCAGTAGCAGCTATTCCAGCCAAATACCTGGTGCTTGCACGACACATGTACATGTGCAGTGACAGGCTGTGCCTATAGGAATCCACTGCACAGTGTGCTTTAAGGGGTCGATATACTGAATAAAAGGTAGAAGGATTTAAATAACCTTTACTCGTCATATTCAAGAGTGGGAAGGGTTCAATTCAGTTTTTAAGTTCTGCACACATGCAGGATGATCTTTTTTTACCCCAGTAAGGACTTGCTAATGAGTTGAAATTTATACTCTGATTCCAAATCAAACTATTTGTTGATGTCATGAAAATTATTCTTTAAGCTGTGTCAAACCCTCAAAAATGTAACTAATTTTCTCTGTTCACTCAACACCCCTAATTCAGTAAACTGGGGCCAGAAACCAAGTGGCAAACCAACTGGTGACTGTTTTTGCTTTATGTATGAATCTTCTCTTTGAATGTGTTTTCGCTTGGGGTGGTGGGGTTTTTTTCACCTTTTCTGTAGCCTTTCTTATCTTTCTGTGATCATTCCAACAGTGGTGTTTCTGCTGTGTGATTTCCTCTATGCAAACGAAATGTGTTTGCTCAAATTATCTCTGAACACGAACTCTGCATGGCATGTTTCCTGTGATGCATGCAAGCCATTAGTATGTAGCCACCAAAATGGGGAACACGTGTAGTACTGGGACTTTGGTAATTATTCAACATGGAAAAAATTTCTAAATTTGATGGTGAGCTCTCCGAAATTCACTCTTTGCAAGGCATTCATTGAAATAAGCTCATGCAATGGAGTGAAATTTCAACAAATCCATTAGAAGATTTGGTGAGATACATTTGAGC
>NW_009736800.1:6254-7347 GCF_000703405.1 Apaloderma vittatum | reverse complement strand
AAAAGTACAAATCATCTGGTAGTTCTCAAGTAGAAAGTAATTCATGTTTTAATTATTGTGGTGGCCGACTCCTTTGTATGGGAACATTCTATTCCAATTTTAGTCTTCTGGTAGTGTATATAATACTGTTTTAGAGCACTTTGAAATAAATAGGTCTGTGTGCCTTTTTTACAAGGATCTCTAGGAACTATACAAGTACTGATAATGAGAGGTGTGTGTAAGCAGTTAGATTTGCCTTTACAATGAAAGGTTTGTGATTATAGAGGGCATCTGATCTGCCTGACATCAGTATCTCAAGGTCAAGACAGACCTCAAGTATTCTCACCTGGTGCTTTCTCTTCACACGTGCCGTCAGAAAGAAGCATGTTTGTATATTCCATGTTTGCCACTAAGAACGGTTTCTAACACCTGTGGAAAATGATAGATAGGAATTGGTTTGAGACAGGTTTCACTGTGAGCTGTGACTCTGATTTTACTGAAGTGTCAGCACTTGTAAAAGTTGAAAGCTTGGAGTGGAGAAGTTCACAAACATCTGATTATCTCGTTTGGCCCTAAAATGGGCTGTGAGATCTTAATCTAAAAATACCATCAGAACTCAAAATATAAGAGTGCTAGGAAGAAAATGCAGGATGGTTGGGCCTTAGAGGTGTGGAGGAAGGTTCAGGCTAGCTGGGGTTCCATGCCCGTGGCTGGTCAGGACACTGCTTTGAAGCACCATAATACGTTTTCCCCAGCTGATGGTCACTGCCTGCAGGAACCAAGTTCTGAGCCCAACTGAGCTGCAGTGGCCTCAAAGAGGACCCAAGTTTGACGTTCAGGCAGGGTTACGATGTGTTTGGGGGCTAAGCACCCTGTTATGGGCTGCCTTTGGCCTCCATCACATTTGCCAGGCACTTGGGAAGAGCTGGCTGCCCCTTATAAATTGCAGAGGTCTTTAGTCTCCAGGGCTGTCAAAGGCAGCAACTGTCATCCGTGCCACGTTAATATTTCCTAAGTAAACAGAATTGGCAGAGGTTATCTCTGCAAGCCATGTTTCTTCCTTGGAGGACAGTTTTTCAGGTTCTCTGCTGACCAAAAGCTTTGTCTGATGTGG
>NW_009736800.1:0-6223 GCF_000703405.1 Apaloderma vittatum | reverse complement strand
GAAGAGCTTGAGAGGAATTTTATGTGCAAAAGCTGGAAAAGAACTGACTATCTCATGGCAGGAGTTGCCTTTCCCCTTCGGCCTCTGCATTGCTCTCACTGCCCTTTGGGTTTTGAATGTGTTCTCAGAGAAACACACTTTGCCCCCCATGGGAGCATCGCGCTTCGCTGTTCCCTTCTATGCATTATTAAGCTGCAAAAAGAGCTTTGCAACTTTGAAATGTGTTCTCATTAACTGTAATTAAATCTTTAAATTCTCCTTCAGGCTTGGATAAGGCACAAGTTCTGCTCATACCCAAAGTTTTTCTTCTTCTCTTTCTTTTTTTTAAAATATTTTATTAGTCTCACATTTTACTAATTACTGAACGCAATGATATTTCCAAAGCAGCCACAAATAAAAGTATTTACTATTCAGCAAGGCATGTGTTAATCTGGCAAACTATTATATTGGCTACACAGTCTCTTATTTGATATGAATCACTCAGTAAAGCGCCTCAACAGCACAGCTTCTTATTCATTATTGCTTAATTTCATGATATCTGAGATGTGAGATTTCAGTTGACGGATAATTGAGATCATAAATCAAAATATTTTCAATGAGATTACATGAAATGCAAGATGCTCAGGTTTGGAGCCTGAAATACAGTTGTCCTTCTCAGCAGCTCCCGGAGAGGATGGGTGAGGTCTGCAAGCACATCCCTCTTTCTGTCCTGACTCCAACATTGGGTCTGCCAGGAGAGGGCAAGTTTTTGGTGTGTTGTCCGCTTTCTGTCTGTCAGATATACTTGCCTCACCGCTCTCGGTGTAGGATTACCAGGTGATGATTCTGCTTCTGATACACCTGTTAGATGGGAAGTTTTCCTGTACCCAGTTTACCAGTAGGAATTTGAGGCTAGTCACAGGGCATGCACTCAGTTTTGGCAGCATCAGAGCATCCAGCAATGTATGTGTGACTTGGCTGGATTTTTAGGCTCCGTACTGACTTGCCAAAAACATCTTCCAAGTGTCCTCAGGGTTACTCAGGAAATCTGCGAAGGAGCAGAGATGTCACAGACAGGTGAGCTCAAACACTGACCCATCTTTCTAACTCTGCCTTGGCAGACATTGAAAATCAACTTACTTAGGGTGACTAATTCCTTCTAAAAATCCTAATTAGTGCTTTTGTTACTGGAAAGGACCCATAGATGTCATAGTAGCCACTAACAGAGCAAGCGTTTTAGAAGATACAAGTTACTAGATGTACTGACAGGCACCTTTGTCCTCTCTTCCTCATTTTCTTCTACTGACCTCCATAAGCCTTGGATCAATCATGTTATCAATTTTCTAGCAAAAAAAATAACTCTTTGATTCCTTTTTTTGAGAAAGCAGGTGAGCCATCTCAGCTTAAAGATCACAAGGAAGACAGGAGTCCTCTTCATGTGGAGCAAAGATGTTGTAAAACAAGAATGCCTAGTTCAAAATTTTTCTATCGGAGGTGAAAACCTGCTGCATAGTTTATATGTTTTTAAAAGAAAAGTACTTTGAGGGCAGATTCCTTTTGTTTCTTTTCTTTCTTGACTCATTTATAGGAGGCTTGAAAAGAGTAGTCTCATGTGGAAATGCTGATGCAGTGGTTGGCGGCACAGCAGCAATCTGTATCTTCTCCGGTGTATTTTAGGCTGCCAGCAAGGCCTGGGTTACTGCTGGCCACATATTACCAGGCAAAATGATCCCTTTTTATAAGGTCAAATGTGTAGCTTCTTCCTACTGGAAAGCCCGAGGAAAGACAATGAATGATTCATTGTAGGCACTCCAGAGGCACACAGACGCTCGTGTGCGTGGCTGTGGGAATACATTAGTACACAGATTTCCTGTTTGTACAGTCCAAGTTATGCAGAAAATGCCTTAGCTCCATCGCTGGAGGTCAGAATGGGCTGTTTGTGACCAGCTTTCTCTTGTTACCTCTTCTGTTTTAGCTCTGCCCCTTTCAGGGTGTTGTTTGACTTCATTCCTCTCCTGAGAGGTCAAGCTGGGAGGTTCACCCAAATCATGGGCCTTGTGGATTTAGAGCAGCTGAGCCATTTAACCCAGGGGTGCAACTCCCTGTGGCTGTTGGGGAAACTCCTGTGGCTTCATCCAAGAAATTGCTCTGTCTATCTAGATATCTGACTAGGCAAATACACTCTCATTGCTAATCCCATTTAGTGACCACTTACTCTGTGCTCCCGGGTATCCACACTAAAAGCAGAGGAAGGAGAAGAAGGCCATGGGATGGGAGAAGAGAATCTTTGGAGGATCAGGGGTGGAGAGTGTACAGAGATAAGAGTGTCTTGGGCGCATGTTTCCTCGTGCTGTTAGACCCTTTCGATCTGCAGGTGCTCACGCCTCTCTGATGGGATGGAGACACCATTTTATTTTAGGGATCACGGTCATTTTTCTGGAATCTGAAGAAGTTGCTTGGAGCCCTCAAAGTGGTAGTGGTCCAGTGCCAAAGTCATTTTGTAGATCTGGATATCAGTGGTTTTCCCCAGTCTGTGGCCAGCTGGAGGCATAGCTTGCAATTTGATGTAGGGCTCATCAGCCTTTGGGTGCCTATAGTTCTGTTCCATCACCCAAACCATCTTCATCTTCTGCCTGTGTTCAGAAATTAGAAAGTGCCATTTTTTGTTCCCCAAAAGCTTCCAGGCTACCTTATAGCTGCTTTAATTTTGGTTGGTGTTAGCTAACGGCTTTGCTAAAGAGGTCCATCCATAAGTAAGAGTGGGTAAAGTGTATAGACCAATGCAGCGTAGGGCCCCTCCCATCGCCTGACCTGGATCATGAGACACAAGGAGCTTCACTCACTTCTTGAACTGTCTCTACATCCCTACTTTTCCCTTCTAGGTGAGTTTTTCTATCTTTTTTTCCTTCTTTTTTTTCTCCTTTCCTCCTTATTTTCTTTCTTCTTTCCTTCCTCCTTTCCTTCATGATTAAAATAACTCTTAATACCATCATTTGCTCAAAGTGTAGAAACTGAAAATACATTCTCCAACTGGACCGAAAAACGTCCAGGTCTCATGTCATTATTTTTTAACCAGGTCTGCATTAAAAGTTTTATGAGCTGCTTCAGTTTCAGAAGGTTTCCCGTAAATGAACTTTCCACCACTCTGTGACAGCAGTGCATTGCCAACACATGGATGATATGGAAAAATGAAAGAAGGGGAAAAAAAAGAAAAAAGCCCTTTCTCCCCCTCCCCTCCCCTTTCCTCCATCTGTTACAATATGGGACTGTGGCAGGAAACGAGGTTTTGCAGTTTTATATGAGCAGAAGTATGTTGTGTGGTGGTTGTTTTTTGTTTTTTGTGGTTGGTGTTTTTTTTTAAAGACGTGGAGTGTGTCATTTCAGAGCTCTCTCCAGCAATCTGGAAGCAACCAACTTAAGGCATGGAAAAGACATTATGTAATTTCAAAAGACAAAAAAACCCTCCCAGTGCTGAGGCCTTGTGGCAGAAGCCAGTCTCTGACCTCACCCTTCTCAGGATCTCTGGAGAACACTGTGTTCCTCTGGCCCCTCACTAAAAAATAGCCTCTGCCAGATTTCAGCAAACAATTCCGGCATTTCCTTCCCCTGCCTGTGGTCTGTGGGTGTTTTGGAGTCTCTCGTGTGTGTGGGCAGGGATTCATTAGCTAAAATAAAAACCGTACTACAGAGCTGCAGTAGAGGGAAAAAAAAAGTTAAGGGGAAAAAAAAATGCAGGCAAGTGTAGTAAGCCTGCGGCATCAGCTAGTTTCGATTCGATTCCAGTTTTGGGATTAATAAAGAGTAAGCCAGAAATAAAGGGGTTCCCGTGGGTCCTCGTCTCCCCTCCCGCCGTTGGTCGTGGTCCCCAGTGCCCTGCCCACCGCCGGGGTCTGAAGTGCTGCCTTTGCAACTCCGACGGCAAAGCTGAGCTGGGGCCGAGGGTTTGAAAGATCAAGGTCTTTGTTCTTTTATAGTTTTTCCCAGTATAATCCCTACAGAGATGTAATCGTTTGGTGGTGTTTTTCCTCTGAATTCTCTTTCATTTCCTGCCTGTGGTTTTGAGGGTTTTGTGAGGTTTTATGGTTGTGGAGAAATTCTGCTGTTTACAGTGGCTGTCCTACATGGTCTAAAAACAGCATCCCCTTTCTTCTATGAAAAGTCCTTGTATGTCCTAATTTAAATTGCCAGGTCATCATTATTGCTGCTGTGATACTCCTGAGGGAACCCAAAAAACCACCCCTCCCCATGGGCATCGTGCCTTCCCTTTGATCCCAGGTGTCTAGGAGCAGCAGGACACCATTCATCCCCGGGCTGCAGGTCAGAGACCCCTCATTTCACTGCTGGGGTATCCAAAAGCAAAGGAAAGCATCTCTCTTTCCTGACTACATAAGCCAGCCATGTTGCCCTCAACTTTCCCCACAAATGTGCTCGAGTTTGGTTTGTGTCTGCCAGCTGGAGCTCAATACCTTCTTTACAAGCTTCTGCTTTCTGCAGGCAGGCTGCCAGGGGAGGCGGTGATAGGTTTTTCAATGGCTGCGCTGTTTAATTGAGATCGTTGAACCTCAGAAGGCTCCCAGAAGCAAACAGAAGTTTTGGTTGGCCTTGTGGGGAACCCTACGTCTGCCTGCTTGGGCTCTGCAGCCTTTGTTTTAGCATTAGGAAACATTTGCATTGCATGTTCTCCGGCTTAACAATTTGGCTGTTGTGGTGCAGGGAAGAGTTTTGTACTTCTCCCGTCGGCAGCAATGCTTTCCTCGCTCGTAAAGCTCCGCGTTAAGGAGTGGGTTGGGGTTGGGAGCTCAGAAGAGTCTGAAAGTTGGTTGTGGTCAAGATGCCACATTCTATGTGTTAAGGTTCCTCTGATAGGTTTGAGGGCATGGAAGTTGCATCTATTACATAAAGATGTGCAAATTCAGTGATATGACGAGAGGGGAGACAGGGAAGTAGGGTGTAGCAAGTCCCATGCCAGAAATGGAGGAGCCTGTCTGAACCAGTCCTCTCAGGAGAGTGTTTCCCCTTCTCCTCCTCCCCACATGCAACTTCATCTTTTAAAATAAGGATCTCTGCTGATCCCTTCTACCTCACGTCAGTCTGACCTTGCTGCTGCAAGAGGGTTGAGTTGGTGGTGACATTTGTCTTGCTTTGTTTCCTCTTTCATGTTATTTTTGGTCCCGAGGAAAATACAAGTGAACATTTTTGGTGGGATTGCAACTTGGATCAGTGTGTGTTCACTTCACCCTAGGGGCTCCTGAATAGCTTCCCAAAGTGCCAACACAGAAGTACCCCCACAGGAAATGTTTCAGCCATGGTGTTATTCGAAAGACCTGGGCTCTCGGAAAGAGAAGTATTTCTCAAGCCCACCTGTTTCACTGCAGCAGGCACAGGGCTTCCCAATCTGCACCACAGCAATGCATCCCTTCTTCAAAGCCCAAAGATAATGGAGATGTGCATGGCCAAGTTCTTTGCTGCAAATCTTGCTCCTGCAGCCAGCAAAGGGCAGGTCTGATCTGTCCCATGGGAGCCAGAGAGATAAGTGATTGCAGGGCCATGACAATGATTCTGCCGGAGCCACTGGGTCCTTTTGGCTTTAATTATACTTTGGAATAAGGGAGAGATAGTAGGTTTTACAAAACACTAGCATATCCCTGGGATAGCTAAATGCGACAGCCCAGCAGCAAGGGGCTGTGCTGGGTACAGCTGGAGCAGGGCACCCACAGCCATGTCCTTCTGACATGTCAACTCATGGGCTTTGTCCTACACTTACTTCCATGCTCTGTGGGAGGACAGAAGGGCAATGAAAGGCGAGACTAGGGCTTTTTGCCTTCAGAGGAGCTCACAGACGTGCCTCTAAGTGCTTCTGCATTGATCAGCACTCCCTGGCACCAGCCCACTTGCTGCAAAGTGATCTGAGCACTGGCCCTGCCGCTTGTCTTGCTACAGGGAGAAGCTGCTGCTTGTCGACAGCTTTTTCTTTTTCTCCTGTGGAAGAAACCGTAAATCATTGATAAGGCCTTTACCTAAATGGTTCTGCAGCTCCTCCACTGAGGGAGCCATGCTGCAACAACGCCGAGTCTCTGGAGGGAGTAATTCCCATTCCTTTGTCCCTTGCTAGTGGCAGCAGAGCGTGCAGAAGCCCCGTGGTTTGGTGGATTGAACATGAAACCCTGGGAGTCTGTTTTCTAAGCCCCACAGTGCTGCTGCCTCGTTGCCTTGCTAGAGAAGTATCTGACATCTCAGTGCTGTG
>NW_009736799.1:438-1543 GCF_000703405.1 Apaloderma vittatum | reverse complement strand
GTGATGAGTAGCAGCAAATAGCAAGACAGTTTTTAGTTGCAACTATTGCAGTGACATAGCAGATTTTCTTACATTTTAGTTACCTTGAGAGTACAAGGATTTCTTACTTTTCTAATTAATTTTTCTGCTGGTCATTGAAACAGTAAATTTCTGTGTACTGGACATAATAAATCAACATCTAGAGAGTCAAGTAAAATGTTTTTAATCATGTTTCTTCAGAATCGCACAACAGCAAAGCGTATAACTAGAGACTGTAAAAAAAAATGTTTTGTTCAGCAATGATTAGAAATGTGCCAGGCTTCATTCAATATGCAAGTCCTGTCTAACAGACCAGTGTTGTATAAAATCTGACTCTTAGAGAAACCTCTTAATGATGAAGCCATGTAATGCACCTTTCCTCAGCCAAACTAAACAACAATCAGATATCAGTATCAAGTTCCCTTGAAGTGTTTTTGGGTTGTTTTCCATTGCTTGGAATTAGGTGGCTTATGTTCAGGCCACATCTTCCTAAGATTCATGAGACAGCGGTATAGTTCCCGTTTCGTATCGTTACATCATTGAAATCAGCAGTTCTACCTGTGATGATGATGATGAGATTAGTCACAGTCTCCTACCCTGTTACAGGGAATTGGGCAAAGTATTACCTACTGCTTTGGAGAACTTACCTGTGCTTTGCAGCACCTTCACAGCTACCATTTGCAGTTGTGCATCTGCACATCTAAACAATATGGCTGTTGTTTACAATCACAGTTTTCAGAGTAGGTGCAGCATTGCTTTCACAAAATAATGGCAACTTCTGGGACTCTAAAACAAGCTGAGACTTTTATTATGTCTATATCATAGAATCATTAAGGTTGAAAAAGACCTTTAAGAACATCTAGTCCAACTGTCTACCCAACACTACCATGACCATTAATCCGTGTACAGAAGTGCCACATCTACACGTTTTTTGAACATCATTAGGTGTTTGCAAATCCCCAGTAATTTTGAAATAGGCTTCCAAAAATATTTTTTTGTTAATGTTATTCTGCTCTATAAGATGTCAGGACCTGATGACCTCTCTGTTGTTGGTAACATTCTGTAATTTAACAGCATAATTAAAAAA
>NW_009736799.1:0-312 GCF_000703405.1 Apaloderma vittatum | reverse complement strand
GACGCCATCCCTGCTGATCTGTAGCTATTGTCAGAATTAGGGGGCCGGTTAGCTCAGTGGTTTGAGTGTGGTGCTGGCAACAAGGATCGACACCGAGGTCGCAGGTTTGATTCCCTCTCGATCCTCATGTGTTGCCAGGTCTAGTCGAGAGGGGGCGTCCCTGCCCAAAACAGGGAGGTTGGACTAGATGATCTCTAAGGTCCCTTCCAGCCTAGGCCATTCTATGATTCTATAATTCTACAGAGAAATTCATGGAGTCCCCATGTCTGTAGTAACAGAAGAAAATCAGACATTAAGTATTTTTGCTGTTCT
>NW_009736798.1:0-5280 GCF_000703405.1 Apaloderma vittatum | reverse complement strand
GCTGGGGTATTTGCAAATTGTACACGTTTCACTGCATTACATCACTTAGAACAGAAGTGATACCTAACAGAATCTACTCGAAGCCAGCAGACCCTGACACAACCTGCCAGGGTGCGCAGACGACATCATCCCCCTCGGCTCCTCACCGACGTGCGGAAAACAGACTCCACAGTTGATTAGACTGTAAAGTAGGTACGTTTATTCAGCACTGGGCGGCACGGGGGTGTCCCACTAAAGCCTCGACGCGGTGTTCACCTTGGATAGATACAGCAAGATGTTCCACATCCGTAGAGCTGCACCGTACGGCTACACATATGCATAACCTGTCCTGCTCCTTATTAAAATGAATTCTACCACGTCATTTACATAAAGTCTTCCCAGCTGCACCTGTGCAACGCCTCCTTGTGGTGGTCATTGAGGTTCGTGGGGATGAAGGCTCCAAGTCTTCTTCATTGTATACTTTTCCCCTTTGGTTCTTGCGCAGACTCAGTTGTCTCTGGGCTTTCGTCCAAACTGCAGAGCTGGTCTCAACTGATCTTTAACTGCTTCTGTCTGTTGGTTTCTACAATGCTTGACTGCTGTTAAGGAACATCTAACCATCTATGTAAATAATCAATAGCTTTGCCTCTGCTTAGATGCATTGATCTGCCAGTTTTCCTATCATCCTCTTTTCACTCACCGTACAGACGAGAAGCCTCAGAGAAATCCTTTCGCTTCTGAAGAGGCTCCCAGGACTGGGCTCAGCGACTCCCAAAGCTCCGATCCTGGGGGGAAGCAAAATGCGAGGACAGGTTGTGAACAGCCCCCGGCTGGAGGGGGAAGGCTGCCCGGGAAGAATGAAGGGACAGTAAATTCCACTTGTTGCTTTAGGTTTTGATTTTTGTTATTTTTTTCTCTAATGCTGTTATTAAAACATGTTTGAGTTCCAACTAACCAAATCTGCTTCTGCCTTCCAGTCTTTGCTCCCCAAAATCCTTCAGACATCATCGCAGTAACAACAGTGCGTATTCCTATAGATCTTCTGTTTCCCTCTTCTCTGTCAGATGAAACAGAAGCTGCATGTCTTGCAAAATACGGTTGAAAAGCTACCTCTGCATCCACATTCAAATCCCTTTTGAAACATGTCTTTTGCCACGAGGACTGCTAAAACCAGAGATTTCTGATGTGCTGTGACAGCTGCTCTCCCTCTGCCTGTACTGCGATTGCCGGTCACAGAAATACTGCAGCAACTGGTTTGTTATTATTTGTTTTTCTCGTTCTCTTTCTAGCCCAAGAGGTCTCTGGTTCCTAAGCAATATAATCAAAAACATGAATAATATTAATAAAGGTAGCCTGCATGTGGGCTGTGCGATATCCGTGTCTTACATTATTTGGATTGTTAAGGACAAAAAATTTCAGTATGAATTGACAAACCTCTTTACCCTAATCCTGGATGTTTCCAAAAGGGAGTCTTACTGTAACCTACAATAACAATGACAAACAAATAAAACAAATTTACCTTTGGGGGAGTATTAACCTCGCTTGCAGTGCAGCCCGTTCTTCTTCGGGTGGCTCACATACACGCTGCTCAACTTGTGTCACGTGAAAAACCACCTGCTGGTCTTGCAGCTTTTTCAAGCGGTATGTTCACAAGCTCTTCAGTACTCTCTAGCGGTGCTTCAGCGGATTTTGGGCATTTCTAAAGGCTTTTAAGGACACATCAATATTAGTGCTCTCTGCAGGAATTCCAATTCAACGAGACACTTCCTCTGGATTTACCTGCTCGGCTTAAAAGCATCAAGAATGCGCTCGGAGAATGCAATTCTCTGGGCACGTACGATTTGCAAAAGACAACACTTAAAAGGAAAAAAACGGACTTTCCCATGTGAATCAAACAGAGAAAGACTGGTTCTCTTAAAGATTTTATTGGTATGTGCTCCCCAGTACAGCAAACAGCATCAGTAGTGGACACTTGACTGAAAGAAAAACGAGCTTGGCAGAAAAGAAATCCAGAAGGTACAAAGATTACCTGCACCCGCCTGTTCTGTCTGTGAAAAACAGAAAAGCAACCTTGACTTTGGGGGAATTGTGACGAAACCCAGACACCCTCTGGGGCTGTTGGAGGCTCAGAGGCTGTCTGTGCCATCGGGGGGATCCCCAGCTCACGGGAAGGCAGCAGCACCTCCTCAGAGGTGTAGGTCCCCGAGGTGGGGGACGATGCAGTCGTGACGCAGGACGCACCTGGCACGGGGCGACCCTGGACGTCTGCCGACAGGATTCACCTGCCAACACCCTTGCGGACTCCACCAGTCCTCTGACAACAACCTGCACCCTTATTTCTTCCCAGGGATTCCACATAATGCCTACAGACGCTTTTCAAATTCAGTCTTTGGGGTCCTCATCTACTTGACAGCATTGCAGAGGTACGTACTCCCTGTTTGCTTTTATGTGGATTGATCACGAGCACTTTTAATGGGGAGCAAGAGCAGCACGTGAAACTTTAAGCACCTGTTTAGAAATTAAAGATGTCTGTAATAAAAAAAATGCCATAAGACTTTTTTTTTTTTTTTAAAGAATAACATCAACAATTTCTCTACAGTAGTTTAGTTAGCTTAAATTTCTGTTCTATCCATACGACGTAGCATGTACAGGTATCTAACAACATCTCCACTTAGCCCGTTTGACAGAAGGAGGGGTTAACCCCGACACTGTAGGAAGGTGTTACCTGAAGGAATGTGTTCTCTCTCTAGGGAAAGTTCTCTCCTCACAGGTTTACCACCATGAGCATACTGCTCTCCCCGAACATACCTGTGCACCAGGGCCAGCCTGGAGACTCGCTGTAGCTGAACACGTCGTCAGACCAACACGTGGTCATACCAGACTCTGGGACTGTAAGGGCAGGAGAAATAAATGGAAACAATGGGGGGAAATTTGATTCACACTCACACCCACTTACTGATGCAACATCAGAACCTCTGGGAGCAACACATGCACTTGCAAACAGTAGAGCAGATAACGAGGGGTGCCCATAGATCAAATTATGAGCACCGGGCAACGCAAATTCGGAAAGGAGAAGTGATGCCAGGCTATCAGCTTGTACCAAATACAAATATAAATACAGCATTGGGTAGGCAGGATTAAGGCAAGAAAGGCTCTACACCCCAGCTGGCAAAGAACTTGGACTTTACGTGCTTTAGTTCCTCAAAAAACTCTCACTGATAAATCACATGAGGGCTCTGGGATTAGATGTTACATGAGAAGATTTAAAAGAAGCTACAATCCACTAACTTGCACTCCTTTGCACGATGATTTTTACCACGGCTGGGAGTTGGCGAATTAGAAAAGGCAAGTTTAAGTATCTCAGCTGAATTGGAGAATATTGAAAGCACAACCATTAACGCCATTACTGCCTTACAGGAGGAAATATTTCAGATAAGTAAAATCGGCCTCCAAACAGAATGGCTCTGGGCATGCTATTAGCTTCTCAGGTCTGCAGAGCAGTAAATCCCAGTTGCTGTGTCTATGTGGATCGATGCGACAGGAGACCTGCAGACCTAAAGGAAATTTAGGAACGTACCCATGTGCTATATCAAGTCCAAAAAGACAACGCTTCCTCAGGATTTCCAGAAATATGCAACTGGCTAACTTCCTGGCTCCCCGACGTGTCCATGTAGGTGAAGAAGTTGATCACACTCGTGATTTCGGTGATACTAGAAGTGGTAGGTGTGTGTGTTAGATTTATGGCAATGCTGTGTTAATTGTTGTTCTTGCTGTTGTTTTAGGTACACGGATTAGGAAGTAAGGAAGTGGGACTTCAGTGAAGAATAATCCACTTAAGTCCCTGTGTTGCTAATTGGCCCGGGCAGGGGCACATCCCACAGACACAGGCACCAACAGTAGGCTTGGCTTATTTTACTGTCTATTTCAAAGTATGACAAGAATAAGGCAATGCAAGCTGATTATAGTCTAGCTTTAAGCACCAAGGAGAACAAGCAGGGTAATGCAGCCAACCATCAGATTTAGCAATAGTCACTAAGAAAGATCCATCAGCGATCGCCCCGATATCAACATCCGGACCCGCAGAAGCTGGGGAGCCCTTGTTGCAGCAACTGGGAGGTCCTACGCAGTGCGTCCACTCGTAGGGGAGGGCTCCAGTGTCCCTGCAAGAGGGTCCAGCTTTTAGACTATTCAATAAACAACCTGACACAGCTTTGAATGCGGGAACATCTGGTGTTGTTTGCTCCATTGGATTCCTCCCACAGCCTGGCCAGGGCTAAAGGAAGAATACAGGGGAGTCTGCCTACCTATTTCAGCCCTTAATCACACATTTCTCACCCAAGCCAGCCCTCTGGTCTCACGGTTTTGACACACGCTTCTAACAAAGCAAGAGGCAGCTCGTTTCCCAGCTTGAACTTGCCCTTTAGCTGAAGAAGGATCACCCTGCTGGTTCCCACTGCACATTTAGTCTTACAGCAAAGCTTTTACAAATTGGCACTGGAATATATACATGTGCTAAAATAGATTACCAATACATTACATAGGTGATTAATACTATACAGCGTGGGGTTGTGACCCATCAACAAAAACAGCTCATAACCTGTGAGCTCACCGTGACAGTAGTGCTGGCACTGAACAGGGGTTTAATAACATTTCCACCTCACGTGGCACAAACATGTATTCGATGCCCCTAAAACCCAAGGGCTTCTCCCTTCCACCACCTCAGCTGCTGCCACTATTGCTCTATCCAAGTGCCACCAGCTTACCTGAGCCATGCGAGACAGGTCTCTGGTTTGGTCTCACTTTGTTTTTCTCACAGATGTGCAAGTTAAAGGGCTCCGTGTCATCAGGTAAGCCTAGAGCAGGAGAGATCATTAAAGCTCTCACTACTGTACTTCCAAATGCCCCCTTTCCTCCCAGGTCCCAAAGCAGGGCTTCTAATTGTTCTTGTCTCATGGCTCCAGTTATGGCCTTTATTAAGCCCCCAAGTCCCAGAATCCATGGTCTGCATAAGCCCACTTGTCCCAGCAACCTTCTTGCCCCAGCCGGTAACAAATGGGCAGCTAAGGATGGCTTCAATTCTTTCTGGGTCTAGTCACCTCTGCCCTTCTCCTGGGATAAAATCCAAACACCGCACTTGCGGGGCGCAGCTGTAACTCCAGGGGAGATGCAGCGTGTCCTGTTCCCACCTAAGTGCCCAGAATCTATCACACACTTACCTTTCCGGCTGATGGCTGCCAGCAAAACATTGAGGCTTGGAGCCCAATAGTCATCTTGGGGCCTGGGGTCTTGTTCCTCGCCAGA
>NW_009736797.1:21094-21308 GCF_000703405.1 Apaloderma vittatum | reverse complement strand
GGGCGAGAAGTTGACGGACGAGGAGGTGGACGAGATGATCAAGGAGGCCGACTGCAACAACGACGGGCAGGTCAACTACGAGGAGTTTGTGAGGATGATGACGGAGAAGTGAGCACCCCGCTCCGCCACCGCCCACCTCCAGCCCCATCCCACAGGTAACTCGCTGGGACGCGGCTTCGTGCCTAACCCAGCATCAATAGAAAGTCCTTGAAAC
>NW_009736797.1:20707-21082 GCF_000703405.1 Apaloderma vittatum | reverse complement strand
TGGGGGTCCACCCCACCCACTGCAACGGCCACCCCAAACCTTGCATCTCTCCCACCCTGACAACCTCCTGCCCTGCACCTCGTGCTGGCAGTTGGAAAAAAATCAATATTCTTGGTGCTTTTTTTTAATTTTTCCTTCATTTATTTTCATAGGGAACAGAGGTCATGGTGGTCCCCCAGTCCCTCCATCCCCTATCACCTTCTCTCCACCATCCCAGGCTGGAAAATCCTCTTTTATCCCAGCTGGAGCATCACCAGCCAGCGTCTGCATCGGATGCGGGCATCCCACCCGGCAGGATGAGGCTCAGGGGTGCAGATGGACACGGGATGGGGTTCCCTCCCTGCTGCCCTCCCATGAGACACACCTCTCGTGTCC
>NW_009736797.1:8314-20687 GCF_000703405.1 Apaloderma vittatum | reverse complement strand
CACCTCACAGCCCCAGCCCCGCTCTGAGTCCAATAAAGAAACATCTCCTCCACGTCCTTGTGGCTGCCAGTGCTTCTTTTGGCTTCTTTTTGGGGTTCCTGCTAAAAAACAACACCTCCCCTCTTTCCACCCAGTTCACCGATCTCGGGGCATCCCAGCCAGGATCAAGCCCCCACCTCACCCCCCTCATCTTCCCCCCATTCTTCTTCCCGACAAGCTGGAAAAATGTCGCTCGTGGGTGTTGGGCACCTTTCAGCCACAACCCCCACCCCAAATCCCCCTCACTTTTGGGGTCTGCCATCTGCTCCCCCAGGACGTCGGGACCCCTCTTCTACCCAGTGAAGAGGAAATCTGGCGGCTGGATTTATCCCAAGCAGGATTCACCTTTCCTGGCCGTAATCCACCCCGTCACGCTCCCCGTGACTCAGGTTCCCCACAAAGAGGGTGAAACCCAATTGCGGCGGCCGTTCCCCCACCCTCCACGAAGGGGATGGAAGGGAAATTAATTATAACCGGTCTTAATGCTCAGGGGAGGCAGCGTGGATGTGGCAGAGCCATTTCGCGTGGGACGTTGCCACCACAAAGACTTCCCGCCTGTTTTCTGGAGCTTGGGCAATCCCGATTGTTTTCCCAGCGCGGGGAAAACCAGGCGGGCATCCGCGTGTCGCCCGGCGGGGCTGAGCACGCCCGCACTCGTTCTACCCCAAGCACGGCTCCCGTCGCTTTCATCACGCGCTGCCCTCTTGCTCGCACACCCAACGGGAGCAGGGCAAAGCCCAGCAAAACCAACCAACCAACCCAAAAAAGCCCCAAATCCAGCAAAATCAAGACAAGGGAAGGGGTCACGCCAGGCTGTTGCACCAAGTCGTTAAAAATAGACCTTCCCGCAAACACAATTATTTATTAACGCCGCGTATTAGGCGCGAAAGCATCCCCTGTATTTTTAGGCTTGACCTTTTCTCTTTCTATTCTGGGCTTGTTTAATTACTGCCGTGTTTTGTTTTCGCTTTTTTTCACGCCGCTTACCCTGAGCTGGTTTTTCTTAACGACGATCTTTAGCGAGGAGGCTGGACTTTGGCCAGAAACATCGGCCCTGCGGCCCCGCCAGCACCCGCCTGGAGAAGAAAGTTCATTTGTGCTTTTGCACCAGAGAGGTTTTGCTGGTTTCTTCCCCAGTTTCATGCTTGGGACTGTGGTGGGATAGCCAGAAGGGTCCTGTGTGCTTTGGGCTTCCCAAATCCAGTTTTCCAGGCCCAAATTTTTTCACCCAGGGCGGGAAGAGGCTGATGGGGTGAGCAGGATCCATCTCGGGGATCTGCAGGGACAATGTAGGGTGTTAAGGAAGAGACCGGCCATTTCCACCCCAAAATCTAGTCAGGATGGTCTCCTGCCCTTGGGGATGGAGATTGTAGGATGGGACTTGGGGCAGGGGTCACCCGAGATGGGTCCTGGGGATCATTTAGGCTCAGACCTGGGAGATCCCTTGGGATAAGACCTGGGGGATCAGCTAAGAAGGGACCTGGAGTTGGGTCACCTGGGATGTGATGTGGGCAACCATCTAGGATGGGGTTGGGGGATTTTCTCAGTTGAATTCTGCGAGATCCCGTGGAATAAGACCTGGGAGATCATCCAAGATGGGACCCAGGAGAGGGTCACCTGGGATGGCACCCCTTGATCCCTTAGGATGGTGCCTGGAGGATCCTCCAGGTGATTGGACCTGGGGGATCTCCCCAGATGGCACCTACGGGATAATCTAGGATGGGATCTGGGAGGTCATTTTAGACGAGACTTGAGGGGGGACCACACAGGGTAGCAGATGAGGGATCGCTTAGAATGGACCACGGGGCATCACTTGAGGTGGGACATGGAGGTTCATCTAGGATGGGACATGGGCATCACCAGGAACAGGACACGGGGATCCCGCAGGATGGGGCGTGGGGGCATCTCCTGGATCCAGGCTGGCAGCTGATCCCATCTCCACCGCTGGCAAACAGTCTCCCACCACCCTTCCACATGTTTTCCTCCAGCCTTTCCAATAAAAAAAGCCACCAAGAGCTCTAGCGACCCCCAAAACCAAGGGCCCAACCACATGCCCCCATCGCTCCCCTGCCCCTGCCTCACCTGGCCACAGTTTTTCTCTGAAATGACAATTTTTAAGAGAAAAGCAGCTCATGAAGCTCCCTCAGCATCACCCACCCTGGAGGTCCGAAGAGGCTTCTGCTCCAGCACCGCTCAATCAGTCACAAATTCTCCCCTTTCCCTTTTATTTGAGCAAAATGACACATTTTAATAACATTTCAACAACCAGGCTTTAAAAACGCATTAATTAAACATTGGGGAGACGACACTGAGACCCCCCAAGTGAGACCCAGATGCTTCTCTGAGTCCTCTCAAAGAACGTTGAAAAGAAGAGCAGGATTTTTTTTTCCCCGATTTTCCTCATTTTAGCTCCTTCTCCCGCAGCTCCCCCCGTCTCCTCCCCGGCAATAACTCTGCTCTTAAGCAAACATGACGTGTTCCCTGGGAAATGTCGCTGCCCGCGGGAAGGGGAGGCCCCTCGACACCCGGCTGCTGTTAAAAAAAAAAAAAATAGTGGGGGAAAAATGGATTTTTATCGTGGGGTTGACCTGGATTGGTGAGGAGATGCCTATGGGGAAGAGCTCAGCTGGGTTGCAGCAAGCCAGGTTCTGCATGGGGGAAGAAATAACTAAATACTCCCCTCAAAAAAAACCAAAACCCCACAATAAAAAATACCCAAACAACTTGCCAAATAGGTCTTTCCAATATTTAGTCTGGAGGAAAACGGTTTCATTTTACAGACGTGCTTTCAAACCTGTTTTAAAGTGCTTTTTCTCGCCAATCTCCCATTTTCAGGTCATTCGTGAAACTGTATGGGGGAGAAATTAAATTAAAAAAACCCAACATAAATTATCAAGCACCGGGTGTGGGGCAGAGTTCTCCCGACGGGGAAATGTTCCATTCCCTGCGCTGAATCCTTCGGGGTCTGCCCCAAAAATGCCTCTTGAGAGCAGAACCAGAGGAGGGGACAAACAGGACAGGGAGGGGGAATAAGCAGGACAAGGAGAGGGGCCAAGAGGGACGGGGAGATGGGGATGAGAAGGAGAAAGAGGATAAATGGTGCCAGGAGACCAAGAGAACCAAGAGAGGGAAACAGGTCAGACCAGGAGCTGGGGACAAGTGCGACCAAGAGACAGGACATGGTGGGACCAGGGGTTGGGGACAACAAGAACGTGGAGAGGGGAAAAATGGCACCAAAAGATGGAATAAGGGGGATCGGGAGATGGAGACTGGTCCCAGCAGAAGGGACCAGTAGGATCAAGGGACAAGGACAAGAGGGACCGAGAGATGAATTGAATAGAATAGAATCATGGAATTGTTGTGGTTGGGAAAGACCTTTAAGATCATCAAGTCCAACCATTCTCTACCTCTACCAGGCCCATTTCTAAACCACATTCTTGGGCACCACATCCAGGTGGCTTTTAAACACATCCAAGGATGGCGACTCAACCACCTCCCCGGGCAGCCCCTTCCAGTCTTTGAGAACCCTTTCAGCGGAGTTTTTCCTGATATCTGACCTAAACCTCCCTGGCATAACTTGAAGCCATTTCCTCTTGTCCTATCAGTTGTAACTTGTGAGACGAGACCGACGTCATCTCTACAACCTCCTTTCAGGGAGTTGTAGAGAGCGAGGAGGTCTCTACATGGAGACAAGTGGGACCAGGAGAGGGAAACGATGGGACCAGGAGAGGGAAATGATGGGACCAGGGGACAAGGGCAAGTGGGATCAGGAGATGGAGATAAGTTAGACCTGGAGAAGACACCGGTAGGACCAGGGGACAAGGACAAGAGGGACTAGGGGACAAAGTCCTGGGGGATAAATGGGAGCAGGATACAGTGGGACAAGAAGGGACCAGAACAACTGGGAGATGGAGACAAATGGGACCAGGAGAGGGGACCAGGCCAGGGGCCCCCATGCTCCACAAAATACCAGGTTGGGGCATGAGATGAGTCGAAAGCCACCCCGGGGCTGCTTTAATGCCCTGTGCCCCACCACAAGGAGGGGGGCACCTCCCCAGACTCCCCCATCTCATTTCCCCGATGTTCCCAAAGCCCAACGTAAACCCTCGAGGGATTTTTTTGCAAAGACGCTTGAGGATCCTCAAGGGGACGCCGGGAGCTCCAGCTGCCGCAGCGTTTCATGAGGCTCCTCTCTCCCCCTTCCATGGCCCAAGGGGTTCCCAAGTTCAAGTCCCCAAAATAAACTCCTGGGATTAAATCAACCAAGGGCTTTGCAGGCGCCGGAAGAGTTTCCCGGACGTCTGAAGGGATCCCAAGACCCACAGGAGCCAAGGTGGTGACCAACAACCTTCAGAGGACTGTTGGCATCATGGGATTTGGGTTTTCTCAACCCACAAAAAGCCGGGCAACCCTGCAAGGGTTAACTCCGCCATCGGAGCTGCTTCATTTTTCCATCCCTGCGGAGGCTTTTTTAAGGGGAAATTAATAGCGCCGTGACCTCAGCCATCACGCACGCGGTGCCGCTCGCCGGCGTGCCCGCAGCCCCACGTAACCACAGCCGGAGGAGAATTTGGGGGTCTTCTCCCTCTTTTAGTTCCCCCCTCCCCGAGATAGGCAGGAGGATGGTGTCTATCAATCACCCCTAGAGGTAAACAATTAAAAAAAAACCCCCATCCCCATCTCTTAGAGGCCAGCACCTTCTCTTTATAGCTTAAAAAAAAAAAAAAGCTTAATTTTCCACTTTGTTCTATCCTATCCCTGAATCAGCCCTCTTGAGAAGAGATGCAAAAAAAAATAATTAAAAAAATGAGCCCAGGCAAAGCTGAAAGGAAGAAAAAACTCCTCTGCAGCCCCTCCACCCCTATTTTTTGCCCTATTTTGATCCCATCCAGGGAGACACAACCCGCCCCACGTCTCCTTTTCCCCCAAGCCGAGTCAGATTTGCACGGCTTTCCCTCAATTCACATTTTTCTCCTTAAAATTCACGCCCCTCGGCGCCGAGATCAGAAGGAATTTAATTCGTGACGGATCTGGGAAACGTGAAAAAGGTTTTCCTTGAAGCTCAAAGGTAAGAACTGAGTCGTCTGGAGGCAAATAGCTGTCGCTACTCATTTTTACCCAGGATAAGGGGGGAAAAAACCCAAAACAAGGTGAGACGGGGACAGCATTTACAAATTTTTGCTGGAATAAAAGAGCATTTGGGCTCTTTTATTTGGGGAAAATCCTGCAATGCCTTCGCGCTCTGCCCCAGCTTGTTTCGAGAGGACTTTTCAGCGCTTTTCCAGGATTTCTTTTCTCCTTCGAACCCGTGGTTGGTGCAGCACCAGCTGGTTAAATATTTCCCCTCTTCCCTGGGAGGTTTTGCTGCTTTTTCAGGGGGGAGCAGCACCGCCCAGCGGTACCGTGGCGGGCGAAGAGGTTTCCCTCAAGCCTTGCCGGGACAAAAACCTCCCGGTATTCACAGCAATCGGTGCCAATTTTCCCAAAACCACCTCAAAAAAAACCCCTACGGGCACTTTTTCCCCACTCTAACCGGTTCCTCAGGTCCACAGTGAGCAGGTTGGTGGGAGAGCATCTCTTAGGGAAGAGAGGGACGATGTCTTTGTCCCCAAACGGCCTCACCTCCCTCACAATTTCTTTAGGGTGATGTTTCCAGCCTCCAGTTTTCCTCCAGAGCTCGGGATTTCCCTCGGCTCCTTCACCAGCTGCCCAGCGGGACGAGGTTCTACCCAGGTTTCGGGGAGACGTGGGAGGCAGCCCTGGGAAACGAGGGCTACAAGTTTGGAGAGAGTGGCAGTAGGGCTTGGTTTTCATCGTTTCGGCGCCCTCTAAAAACCACTCTAAAAACAAGGTTATTTTTTGTAGAACCATAGAATGGTTTGGGTTGGAAGGCACCTTAAAGCTCATCTCATTCCAACCCCCCTGCCATGGGACCCCTCCCACCAGCCCGGGTCGCTCCAAGCCCCGTCCAACCCAGCCTTGGGCACTGGACCAGCCACAAATTCTCTGGCAACCTGCGTCACCCTCCCCGTGAAGAATTTCTTCCTTGTATCTCATCTAAATCTCCCCTTTTTCAGCATGAACCTGTTACCCCTTGTCCTGTCCCTACAGCCCCTGACACAGAGCCCCTCCCCAGCTCTCCTGTGCCCCCTTTAACCCTGGGAGGATCCAATCTAAATCTGTTCTCCTTTAACTTAAACCCAATTCCCCTTGTCCTATCAGTGGACACTGATATTGGAAGGCAGCTATTAGGTCCCCCAAAGTCTTGTCTTTCCAAGACAGAACAATCCCTGTCCTCAGCCCTCTGAGCATCTCTGTGGCCTCCTCTGGACTCACCCCAACAGATCCACGTCCTTCTTGTGTCAGATAAGCCCACTGCTGGCTCCCGTCCGATTTGTTACCCACCACGACCCCCAAGTCATTCTCCCCAGGGCTCCTCTCACCCATCTCTACCAATAACCGGGGGTTGGCCCAGATGCAGGACCTTGAACTTGGCCTCTTTCACTTCATAAGGGACCTTAAGCCCGTCAAGCTCCATGTGGATCTCCCCCCTTTAGCAAATCAACAGCACCGCTCAGCCTGGCGTCACCTGCAACCTCAATCCCACCGTGCCACTCATGAAGGAGACTGAGGGGAGACCTTCTCACTCTCTACAATTCCTTGAAAAGGAGGGTGTAGCAAGGCAGAGGTTGGTCTGTTCTCCCTCATGGCAAGTGATAGATGAGGGGAAATGGCCTCAAGCTGCACCAGGGGAGGTTCAGGTTGGATATTAGGGAGAATTTCTTTACTGGGAGGGTTGTCACGCACTGGCACAGCCTGCCCAGGGAGGGGTTGAGGCACCATCCCTGGAGGGGTTTCAGAGACGAGTGGATGTTGTGTCGAAGGACGTGGGTTAGTGGTGGTCATAGGGCTGGGAAAAGGTTGGACTTGGTGACCTTGGAGCTCTCTTCCAGCCAAAAGTGTTCTATGACTCTATAAGGTACTGGTCCCAGTACAGACCCTCGAGGCACAAATCTTGTTACAAGTTTCCAGCAAGACGTGATCTACGGCTCTTTGGCCATGACCATTCTGCCTGCGCAGACCTGGGCTGGTTCATCCTCAGGAGGGTCATTCCCGCCGGTTGTACAGGTCCGTAAAGCCACGGGCAGAGGCGCTGCCTCGTTGCAATTAGTGACAAGGTTGACAAAGCAAGAGGAGCTGGCAGGGCTCCCGAGCGGACCCCACACTCCGACCACAACCGTCTCCGGAAGAAACACAGACGAAACCTTTCAGAGCGAGTTTTAATCCCAAACAACGCTCCAGCATCATCGCACCTGCCCAAATCTTACCATTACGAACCACTAAAAATCAGACAATCGGGTATTTATACAAAAAACATCTTCGTGGTGCACCGTGCTCTCTCCAAGCAGAGGTCAAGGCGTTCCGAGCCCGGTGTCTCGATGTCTAAACCCAGAGAAGCATCAGGGTATCACAGTGAGGGGGCATCTACCAAAACACAAGCGGAATCTACACTGTTGGGTGAAGAAGTGAGTTGGTTTGGGGGTTTTTGTGCAGGGCACAAGGTTTTTTTTGTCCTTGGTGGCATGCAGGGGGGGAAGCCTGGGGTTAACTAACGGCACAGGCAACCCTAAAGGTGCCACATAAAAGCAGGAGAGGTCCTAAGAAGTCCATAAAGTTATTTTTCCTCCCATATGCTACAGATTTAGGTACTTTACGTTTGAAAATAACAACCTTGGTATGAAAAATCCTGATTTCAAAACAACGGGGCTCTGACCACCCCCTCCCAGGCCAAGGAACGGGATGGTCACCAACCTCCAAGCTGCCCAAAACTTGGACCTCAAGCAAGCTCAAGTCAGCAGAGCCTCTCCCAACTCAGTGTCTTTTTCGGTTTTTCGAAAATCAAGAGGTAGAACAGATACTTCACAGTCACACTCGCTCTAAAAGTGACGCAACCGCCGCATTACTCATCTTCGGGCACCACCTTCCAGAAGACACCGAGGCCTTTGTTTGCTGGCGCTAAGCTTAGGGCGTTCGCTTCCTTGTGCAAAGTCCCTTGAAGACAGCAAAAAAATTAAAAAAATAATTAAAAATGCCAACTCTGTTTGCCTTCCATGTCTTCCCTTCTCTGCTGCCAAGGGCACAAATCCTTCTTTCACACGTGGAGGGGAAGAGTGGCTCCTCTCCGCCCCGTCCAGCGAAAGCGTTACAAGGAGTTAATTCTTCAGTGCTGCTTTCTTCCAAGCCATGGGTTTTAGCCACACCTTGGTTTTTTGGACAAACTTCACATAGTTGAGAGAAAAGCTGCTATGGTTAAGCTCGTGGCCTTAAGAAGCCCGGCCAGCAGCGCCCAGGAGCGAAGCCGACTGTCCCAAAGATGATTTTCACGGGTGAAAGCAAAGCCCTGTTCCCAGCTGGGCTCCCCTGAAGCAGTGGGGTTATTTCAGACCGCTCCTCGTGCTGCCGGACCCGTTGCAAAGCTGGGGGAGAAAGCCACGGGAGAGGGCAGGCGGTCTGAAACACTCAACTGCGTTTGCAGTTTGGGGAGCCCAGGAAGGGGACGGATAAAAGCGGGGCTGGCCCTGGTTTGGGTTTTATTTGCGATAGGATTCAGGCCCTGATTCGGATTAAAGGGTGAAGGGAGTCAAATAATAGCCAGAACGTAATAAAATAAAGCAGAGTCAGTTGAGGAGTTTCACTTAACATCCGTGATTCCGACAGCTCCTTTCATTCCCATCAATCCCCAAACTCTGTTATCTCCAGAGCTGCTAATTCTCATCGTGATTTGGGTCGGCTGCAGGGATTCCCAGCTCTCCAGGCTACATCTGTGGGAAAGATGATGCCCCTACTCAGGCAGTAACTGTGATAAAAACTCGCAGCCAAAATATTGCGTCGGTTTAATCTGGCATCTGCTTTGCCTCTACTCTGAGCTGTAAAACGCAACGGCTCAGTAGGTGCTTCCCCACCAGCTGCGAAATCCCCGCAGGATTAAAAGAACCGAAGGCGAGACAGGTTGGATAAAAGATTAAAAAAAAAATCTCAACCTCATTTTTCACCTGCAGTTTAGACTCTCCTGGAACACCCTGCCCTTCAGATGTGGCCATGATGAGTGGATGTCTTAAAAAAAAAAACCCTGCTACTGAAAAAGCCTGGTTATTGCCACCAAGAGGTGCTTGGATCTCTCAGGAAGTCCCTCCTGGATGCACTAATTGATGTCTCTTAAAAGAGGTTACAAAAAAAGAAAAAAAAAGGAATAACCAAACTTCAGGACCTACCAGAGAGGTAACTTAAAGAGAGAGAGAAAAAAAAGAAAGATGATGTAAATGGGAGTTTGTTATTTTATTCTCGGCTGTTCGAGGAGTCTTTTTACATCGAAAACTTGGGACTTGACTTCATTTCACCAGCTTAAGCAGCATTAAAAAGCAACCTAATAAGGGATTTCATTTTGTAACACGAGGGCAGGTTTTCACCCCAGATTACCCAAAGGTGCCTTCCCTAATGCAGATTTATCTGGAACGACACACATTTTGGGCAGAGGAAGCTTTTCTGGCAAGATACGACGCGAAACCTTTCTCCTATCAATGACAGGGATAAACCCCACAATAACCATCCCCGGGGCTTCCCTGAGCTTCTGGGCAATTTCACATTCCTGACACTTTTAAACACAAAACCTGGAATTCTAAACAGACAATCCACCAAGGAGCAGGATCTCGAGCTTGTTTCTCTCCAGCTCTGTATGATACAGAAAAAAAAAAAAAACAAAAAACAAACAAACAGCAAAACAAAACCAAACAACAAAGGGGCACGGGGGGAACGAACATAATCAAAAATTAAAAAAAAAGTGCTGGTCACCGATAAAGTGCATTCAGTTCCACCTCAGCTCTTCAACCCTGTGCTTACGGGATTTTCCACCTCCCTCCCAAGGCCGAGCCCCAGCGTGCTGGCTGGGAAAGCACGAAAGACGTCGGAAGCCCTGAGTTAGCGCGACGCCACGTTAGACAGAAGATCTCGTAACATTTTGCTGTCGTTTGGAGGAGGAATTTGTTCTCCTTGCGGGGCAAAACCTTCTCCTGGGGGTATCAGGGAGTTCCATCCCCTTAGTACCACAGATCCTGCAGGTTTACTGCTTTCAGGCAGCACAAAAAGTCTCATCTGGAAGGTCATAGGATCATAGAATCATAGAATCATAGAATGGCCTAGGCTGGAAGGGACCTTAGAGATCATTTAATCCACATTTAATCCCTGTCATGGGCAGGGACACCCCTCAACTAGATCTGGCAACACACGGGGACCGAATTGGGATCGAACGACACTTTTGGCTCCACTCACACAAACGTCGTCCTGAAGGTTTAAAATCCCTGAAGGATGAAGCCGTGGTCACGCCTGCTGAAGCCAGAGCACGATGCTCAGGTTTGGCTCCCTCTGGAGAGGCTCCAGCATTGAGACAGGAACTCGGGGCGGGGGGAAATGAAAAGAAAAATCTCAAAACTCAAGGCAGAGCACAGTCTTCCTGCTGCCTTTCAAGGCGGGGATCTGCCGCGCAAGGGACATGCCCTCGTCGTACTTTGGGCGGCAAAAGGCAGCATCTCCACCACTTATTGCACGTGAAACCAAGAGAGCAGCCACGGTGGCTCAGAGCAAGTGGAAAAAGCGTGTTTGGGACCAGCCATCTGGAGGGAAACATCCTTGGACGTGCAGAGAGAGCGGCTTCCTCAGCCGTGGTGATACCCTAGAGGAACGCTCCGGTGTGAGTTGGCTCATCTTCAGCGAGGAAGGAGCGTGGATAAAGTCAACCATGGTCTGGCAGCAGTTTGTCCTCGCTGCTGGTGTTGAGCCAAAGCCTGAAGGTTCATGGAAAGTCAGGAATGGGCTGCAGGGCCTCTAATTAGTCCTGAGCCTGCTGGGGGGTTAATTTGCCTTCAGCTGGAGCACGCAGGTCTCTCGAGTCTTGTCCTTGGCGTCAGGCAGTCATCGCTTATTAACGCAGAGGTGGGATCCAGCGCTCTCACCACAGACAGACAGACAGGCAGGCAGACAGACGTTCGTATCTGAGGGTATCGCCTCCAAATCCCTTTGCAGCCGGCGGAGACAGGTGCTCCCGAGGCAAACTGTGTCATCCCAGCACGGGCAGCTAAAACAGGACGGATGAATCACGCTCCAGAAGTAGCTGTTGCTCTTCGCTGACTGCAAAGGGTGCCTGGTTAGATCACACGGAGACGCCTTTGGGCTAGAGACAGGTGAAATTGGGCAAAATTAATCCTGCTCAAAGAATGAGAGAGCCACAGCCTCGAACACAGTGACAGACCAACAGATTCCCCCAGGAGACACTACAGCTTCAAGCCAGCGCTACGTGGTGCCTGAGCCTGTCTTTGCTCACCAAGAAGAAGAAGTACTGCCTCATAAATACTATTTACAGCAGTTTGCTTAAATTAGGATTAACTTCTTGAGGGGGAGGTAGAAGAGAAAGAGATAAGAGACTTCATACTGCGGGAGCTAAAGGTATCGTCCTTCCCGGCCGCCTTCATCCCCTTCAGTTGTAGGACAGGTACCGGATTAATCGGGGAGGAATATTGAGCTTGGCAATCTTCTCCAGCGCTCGCTGCCCGGCGGCTTTCCTCACCGTAACCCTGCAGAGCTGTGACAAGCTCAGAGGCGTTTCTAAAACGAGAAAAAGAGGAGCTGAAGTCAGGATCTGCAGCTCAGCTCCCTTCAGAATCTGCAACCATCCTGGATCTAGTCTCAAGTTTAATGACACAAATCAGAAGATTTTAAGAAAAACAAACCCAACCCAAAACTAACGCAGCCAGCACAGTGCTGTTACAAGAGAAGAGAAGAGAAGAGAAGAGAAGAGAAGAGAAGAGAAGAGAAGAGAAGAGAAGAGAAGAGAAGAGAAGAGAAGAGAAGAGAAGAGAAGAGAAGAGAAGAGAAGAGAAGAGAAGAGAAGAGAAGAGAAGAGAAGAGAAGAGAAGAGAAGAGAAGAGAAGAGAAGAGAAGAGAAGAGAAGAGAAGAGAAGAGAAGAAAAGAGAAGAGAAGAAAAGAGAAGAGAAGAGAAGAGAAGAGAAGAGAAGAGAAGAGAAGAGAAGAGAAGAGAAGTCAAGTCAGAGGAAGAAGGGGCTTTAAGGTGCTCACTATGCAAAGGTCTACAAAGACAGGAGATATTTTATCAGAGGTGATTCTCCCCCTTTGCTCTGCTCTTCTGAGACCCCTCCTCGAATACCACGTCCAGTTCTGGTGTCCCCAACCATAAGAGGGACATAGATCTGTTCGAGCGTGTTCAGAGGCCACAAAGTGACCCAGGGGCTGGAGCAGCTCTGCTCCGAGGACAGGCTGAGTGAG
>NW_009736797.1:6357-8050 GCF_000703405.1 Apaloderma vittatum | reverse complement strand
GATGTCCAATGCCAGGTTGGATGAGGCCGTGAGCAACCTGGGCTGGTTCAGGGCAGCAGCCTGCAAACGCTCACAAGGGTTTGTGAATTATTCCTCTGAGGTCCTTTAAGGGTAACCAAGATGAAGACTGATTTAAAGCCATCCTCAAACCTCAGTCCAATGTCTCTTCCAAAATCAGACAGCTGGCACAGCTGAAGTTTTAACACGTTCCCTGCCTCAAATAAAACGAGTTTTCAACCAGAGGATTTCCTTGACCTGACTTAATGCACCAAAGAGCAAATGCAGGTACATGAGAGGGACCTGAATGCAGCGAGGGCATGATCTGGGTCATCTCAAACCTGTCATTCAACCACAATTAAGCAGAGAAAGGCTACAGCCAGCTGGCGTACACTTGCCACCAAGAACTCTACACCTCCACAGAAAGAAGATCAGGGATCTGCAAATCCCGGTGGGCCGAGAATCGCGATCTGGTGCACTGGAGCTGGCAGTCACTCAACTCCTGGGGCACTTACTTTCGTAGTATTCGAAGCACTTTGCTGTGGGGCTGCTGCTCCAGGTGTAATCCGACGGCTTCTTTCCTCGGTTGTCCCTTGCGTAAATGTTTCCGCCAAACTCAATCAGCATCTCCACCAGATCTACGTTTTTCACTTTCGCGGCGTGGTGGAGGGCTGTCTCGTGAAGTTTAGCAGCATTCACGTTTGCTCCTGAGGCCAGAGAGAGGAAAAAACAAACCTGTTTGGGAAAGTCTTGCTTGACCTAAATGTAAGGAGTGGTTTGACTGGGAGAAGAAATGCCGTTAAAATACGCACAAGCAGCTGGAAGGAGACCCAAACAGAACAGCACAAACAGGAAACCAAACTGCTGAACAAGTTCTCGGTGCTGGCAACGCATGAATTTTCTTCTCTGGCTTTATGTCTTCCTTGCAGAGGAAGGAGCTGAGCCCATGTTACTGAGTAAATAAGCTGCTGAGTGTGAAGTTCAAAATTGCTTCCTGGATCTGTGCTGTCCAAAACCAGCAAAGAGTCTTTCCCAGTCACCTCAGTGGAGTGTTCCCACTCCAGGCAAACAGCGATCTCTTTGTTAACCACTTGAACAGAAATGCCCCAGCCCCATGAGGTGTTACAGCTCACCATCAGACTTTTTCAGTTTCGGGTATTTTTGCTGAGAAAGGTTGACTTTTAAAAGCCAAAAGCTAAAGGTCCTTCCAATTTTCCTGCAACCATTTGTGTTTTGCCAACTGATTTGTTCAGCTGAACCTCACTGTACTCAAACAACTGACTTTTAGATACGCGTAGTCACAGTGAACTCCCCTTATAACTAATGAAGAGACACAGGCACTTCTGGGAAATCAATCAAAGGGTGCCCAAGACGTGGAACTGGAGGGGCTGGGAAGAGCTTAGATGTGTCATTTTTGGACAACTAATGCTCATTGAAACAAATCCCCACCCCTGGACCAAATCACATCCCAGTAAGCACAGGCAAAGCCAAGAAATCCAACTCCAAATTGCCCTGAAGTCAGCAGCAAGAAAACCGGGATGTAAAAACTGGAGCACAAAATATTGAACCACAGAATGTTGGGGTTTGGATGGGACCTCTAGAGCTCATCCAGTGCCACCCCCTGCCAGAGCAGGGTCACCCAGGGCAGCCCCACAGGAACACGTCCAGGCGGGTTGGAAAGTCTCCAGAGCAGGAG